>NC_134359.1:266979594-267074594 GCF_048569485.1 Anomaloglossus baeobatrachus
ACAGTATTAGCTTTCACAAAGCCCCACTATATACAGCATGAGCCCCCACGTAGCCTCCGATATACAGTATGAGCCCCCATATAGCCTCCTATATACAGTATAAGCCCCACATAGCCTCCTATATACAATATGAGACCTATATAGTCCCCTATAGACAGTATTAACTTCCACAAAGCCCCACTATATACAGCATGAGCCCCCACGTAACCTCCTATATACAGTATGAGCCCCCATATAGCCTCCTATATACAGTATGAGCCCCACATAGCCTACTATATACAATATGAGCCCACATAGACCCCTATAGATAGTATTAGCCTCTACATAGCCCCACTATATACAGCATGAGCCCCCAGTATGAGCCCCCACCTAGCCTCCTATGTACAGTATGAGCCCCACATAGTACCCTATAGACAGTGTGAGCCCCCACATAGACTACTATATACAGCATGAGCCCCATATAGTGCCCGATAGACAATATTAGCCACCACATCGCCCCCTATAAATGCCATGAGCCCCCACATAGCCCCCAATAGACAGTATGCACCCTCACTAGATTCCTATATACCAGAGCACAAAGGAAAAAAACATAGAAAATAAAAACAACATATACTCATCTTGCTCCAGTTCACGAGTAGCATTCTCTTGCTGGTTTGTTTTGTTAAAATGCATGGTCGTTAAAAATGTTGTCGGTGTATCATAGGTCAGTGGCTGACATCAGTGCCATGTGCCACTTGCTGACGTCATCTGCCGGCCTATAGGTCAGTGGCCATTTTACCAACTGAGCAACAGTTACCGGCAGGCCCCCCCTATGCTTGATGACCCACCAAGGACTGGGGCCTACTGGAACATTGCCCGGTATATGGCTGAGCCAGGCCATCACTGACTATTACAGAAACCTAAGTACAGCATGCGCCTATTTCCTACTGTGGGGTCTTAGTGGACAGACCCTCATAATCATGAAGTGCTGGCATATGCTGGCAATGGCAATACTCCTAGAATACCAGTGATGTGATCATTGTACTACATCTCACAGTCAACCCTTAAAGGAAGCCAAGGAAGAAGAGGAGCCCAGAGTGCCTTGATTGTGCCCTAAGTGTGCCTTCAGTGTGCCCTGATTGTGCCCTCAGTATGCCCCAGTTGTACCCTCAATGTGCTCTAATTGTGCCCTCTGTGTGCCCCAATTGTGCCCTCAATGTGCCCTGATTGTGCCCTCACTGGGCCCCAATTGTGCCCTCAATGTGCCCTGATTGTGCCCTCACTGGGCCCCAATTGTGCCCGCAGTGTGCCCTGATTGTGCCCTCAGTGTGCTCTAATTTTGCACTCAGTGTGCCCCGATTGTGCCCTCAGTGTACCCTGATTGTGCCCTCAGTGTGCCCTCAGTATGCCCTCAGTGTGCTCTAATTGTGCCCTCAGTGTACCCTGATTGTGCCCTCAGTGTGCCTGGATTGTGCCCTCAGTGTGCCCTCAGTGTGCCCTCAGTGTGCGAAGAGTGGGTCGCTTATTGGTCATTTTTGATCAGCCATATTTGTGTGATGGGAAGGAGGGTTTTCAGATTGAACAGTACTTTTTATTAGAAGTGTCCTCTAATAAAAAGCTGAATACAGAGTGTCCTGTCTGTAATTTGGAGGACCACTTAGCAGGAAGTGTTCAGTTTCCCTACAGCGCTCCCGCAGGAGAAATGAGGTATTACAATGGTTATTAAAATCATTGCCGTATCCATATTCTGCATGGACGTAGTGGGCCCTCACTATACTCCAGCCTGGTGAGGGTCCTGAATGAGGTGCTAGGCCTTTAGTAGAGTTTATTTTACTATCATGGGAACCCCATAGGCACAGTTAGGACACATATGCTAAAGTCACCTCCTGCCAGCGTTTAATGGACGTGTGCTAAACTATTGCAAAGGATGTGAACTGAAATTCTGTAATGAGTTGTCGCTTTCCTGCGGGGTGACATTGGAGGGGTGTGTAGGGCGGGTGCGGATTTTGGCATGTGGCAGCTGCTGGTAATGAAGAAGACACTTGACTAAACAAGTGTGCCAGGCTCCTTACTTCTCACTTCTTGCTCACACCATGGTGTCAGTATCCCTCCACTGAATAAGTCTCACCTTCATGCCCTGGTTGGAGGGTCTCCTGTAGGGGGTCTTCACATGAAGTGTGCCACCTCCACCCAAGAATGTCAGGAACCAGGCACAAGGTGCTATTTTCCCACATTCTCACCAAAAGGAGGTCATTTTAGACTTGTCCTCCTTTTGGGAACATTTTTTTCTTACTTACATGCAAATATTTTTGGCCAAAAATCATTTTCCTAATTAGGTTTCATTAAACATTTTCCACCATTTGCCTTCTATGCTGCGCAATTGCGAGCTGAAAAATGAGTTAACGGAAAGTCCATCAGTGAGCTCGTTCTGACGGTCCAATTGGAGACTTTCTAACTCTTTTATGTCTTTTTTGAGCTGATTCAAAACACTGACCACATCAAAGTTGAATATGCAGTGAAAAAAACAACCTTTTTAATAAAAAACAAATCGAAAATGCGATTTTTAGTCCTATTTACATGCAAATATGGAAAAGAAATGTCCCAAGATGTGGACACCCCCTTTAAGAAAAGTAGTAAAAGGCGAAAAGAGTCCAATCCACCTGAATATTCCCTTTCGCTCCCCACAATTATTGGGGATCTGAGCACTGGTGATATAGAAAGAAAAGAGCCTCTGTGCAAGAACAGTATATGCTCCTAGAAATGCAAAATTGCACTTGTTTTGGAGGTAGAAATGGACCCCCCCCCTTAGGGTTGCTCTATTGCTATGGTCGCCCCTGGATCTGAGCAGGATCACCAATTCCAATGTCACTGCATTCACATTTGCATTGAGGACTGGTACCTGATGTATCTCATATAAGTACAGTATGTGACGTTGGTATTATGTGTGCACTGTGTGGCAGCATTATATGGTACTGCTACGTATGCATTGTATGTTTTAGTGCTGTGGTGGCACTGTCATTTGGGCACTAAACTGTATATAAAAATGGGAGAAGAGATCCAAAATTAGTTACCCCAAACAGGTTCCCATTCAATATTTCCAGCCCTGAATACATGGCACTTATTCAAATGAATGGATGACTGTAGTTGTATGGATTCCATCATGGCTTTTCACATTCAATATTATAAGCAGCGCCTCGATCAATAAACCACTGTATAATAAAATAGCAGTCAGTTGCATAGTGAGAGTTCACCGTCATTACGTATAATTCAAAATATTAATATACCCACTACAACAAGGATAAGTGTCCTCAATGAAAAAACTAATTCAGAACCTCGCTGATGCTGCTATTCAGTTTATCTCATATATATATCAGTGGGTATGTCTAGGGGCATACATGCAGTGGCACTAGCAAGTCAAAAAAAAGTGGAGCCAGTATTAAAATGCATTTGAAGATGTTTCGCTGTATAATGGCATGTTCAGGGGCTAATAGCCCTTGAAGATGTCTGTATGTGGCGAAACCTGTCAGAGGGCTTTATATCTTAAGTTTTAATAGTGTTTCTGCTGTTCTTGAATCTTGAATTGCTTGAGGTTGGGGAATTAGTTTTTTTCATTCCACGAACCCAACTTGTAACCTTGCTGTTGTTGGTGTATTACTAGTTGTAATAATATATAATAAAAGTGAACTTTAATATCTAAGTCTTGTAGATGGTGAATATTTAGCAACTATGATCTTCCTAGAAGTTATTTTTCTTGTATGAATGCCAGATCAGCATTATAGGTCCATTCTTTATATCTTTTGGAATTACATAATACATTGAATAATGTGATGTACGTAATTAAGCAGTCAGTGTTCCTCAATACGTCTTGTATAACAAGCTCCTTTCACTTATCTTGGATCCTGGATTTGCCTAGATCCTTCCCATGCACCTTTTATACTGTGAACATATATATATACATATATATACATATATATATATATATATATATATATATACACAGTGTGTCCACCCACATCCTGTCCACCGCCATTAATTTGAGAACGGCGACAGCTATAGGAATAGAAGTGGTGTCTAGGTATAGTAAAGTAGCCATGCGCTATGCAATGAAATCACCTATAGCGCCACCTGGTGGAAAACAACGGAGTTAGCATTTTTATCTCGAAATAAAAGTGAATTACAAAGTTGTAGGGCATCATCAATTCAATACGAATCGACTCCTTGCATACAGAAATGCTATGATTAGAACGTGTAACACTCACAAGGCTGCGGACGTGAAGCGATACCTCATGGTGACCTTCCTACAAGTCATCGGGTATGGTGGCTGTGTGGAGTGGCCTCCGCTCACCTGACCTGACCCCATTGGACTTCTTTCTGTGAGGTCACATCAAACAGCAGGTGTATGCGACCCCTCCACCAACATTGCAGGACCTACGACGATGTATCACAGATGCTTGTGCAAACGCGTCACCTACCATATTGCACAACGTGCAGCAAGATACAGTATGCTGTGCAGAGTCCAGATGTGCATTGCAGCTGACGGGGGACACTTTGAGCATCAAAGTTACATGAGCGCCATATGCGTGACCAGCATTCAATGTTTTGGGGGGGTCATGGGTTTCATATCATAGCATTTCTGTATGCAAGGTGTGGATTCGTATTGAATTGATGATGCCCTACAATTTTTTTATTCACTTTTTTTCCCTATCTCGTTCCGTTTTCGAGATAGAAATGCTAACCCCGTTGTTTTCCACCAGGTGGCGCTATAGGTGGTTTCATTGCGTAGCACATGCCTACTTTACTATACCTAGACACCACTTCTATGCCTATAGCTGCCGCCGTTCTCAAGTTAATGACGGTGGACAGGATATGGGTGGACACACTGTATATATAATGTATATATATATATATATATATATATAGAGCAAGCATTGTTGACCTTAGGGAGATCAACATATCCACTGCGGAGACACCATCACGTGTTTCTCAACGCAGTGATTCTAGAGCATTGCCCCCTGGGAAGTATGCAAATAAGAAAGCCGCGGAGACACCATCACGTGTTTCTCAACGCTGGCAGGAAACTAGCCAGGTCTTTCACCGGGAAGGAACAACCACGGGAAGGGCAGTCTCCAGTCAAGGAGACCACCTATGCCAAACATGGTATCCATCCACAGACAGCTGTTTCGGGGTATTTGCCCCTCATCAGTGTGGAGTAGGAATCTGGCTAGTGGGAGCAATGCCTAGTAAAAGACTAATTAAGCAAGCATTGTTGACCTTAGGGAGATCAACATATCCACTGCGGAGACACCATCACGTGTTTCTCAACGCAGTGATTCTAGAGCATTTCCCCCTGGGAAGTATGCAAATGAGAAAGCCGCGGAGACACCATCACGTGTTTCTCAACGCTGGCAGGAAACTAGCCAGGTCTTTCACCGGGAAGGAACAACCACGGGAAGGGCAGTCTCCAGTCAAGGAGACCACCTATGCCAAACATGGTATCCATCCACAGACAGCTGTTTCGGGGTATTTGCCCCTCATCAGTGTGGAGTAGGAATCTGGCTAGTGGGAGCAATGCCTAGTAAAAGACTAATTAAGCAAGCATTGTTGACCTTAGGGAGATCAACATATCCACTGCGGAGACACCATCACGTGTTTCTCAACGCAGTGATTCTAGAGCATTTCCCCCTGGGAAGTATGCAAATGAGAAAGCCGCGGAGACACCATCACGTGTTTCTCAACGCTGGCAGGAAACTAGCCAGGTCTTTCACCGGGAAGGAACAACCACGGGAAGGGCAGTCTCCAGTCAAGGAGACCACCTATACCAAACATGGTATCCATCCACAGACAGCTGTTTCGGGGTAGCCAGATTCCTACTCCACACTGATGAGGGGCAAATACCCCGAAACAGCTGTCTGTGGATGGATACCATGTTTGGCATAGGTGGTCTCCTTGACTGGAGACTGCCCTTCCCGTGGTTGTTCCTTCCCGGTGAAAGACCTGGCTAGTTTCCTGCCAGCGTTGAGAAACACGTGATGGTGTCTCCGCGGCTTTCTTATTTGCATACTTCCCAGGGGGAAATGCTCTAGAATCACTGCGTTGAGAAACACGTGATGGTGTCTCCGCAGTGGATATGTTGATCTCCCTAAGGTCAACAATGCTTGCTTAATTAGTCTTTTACTAGGCATTGCCCCCACTAGCCAGATTCCTGCTCCACACTGATGAGGGGCAAATACCCCGAAACAGCTGTCTGTGGATGGATACCATGTTTGGTATAGGTGGTCTCCTTGACTGGAGACTGCCCTTCCCGTGGTTGTTCCTTCCCGGTGAAAGACCTGGCTAGTTTCCTGCCAGCGTTGAGAAACACGTGATGGTGTCTCCGCGGCTTTCTTATTTGTATATATATATATATATATATAGAGAGAGAGAGAGAGATACACATACACAGTATGTATATTATATATTTGATACATATAGATATATATATATATATATATATATATATATATATATATATATATATATATATTGAAAATTTAATGCACCATGGCTAAATTAGCTTCTACATCTATATTTTAGTAAACAGGGACTTTTCTAGAAAGGTTTTAACCTAATAAGTTGGAAAAACGGCATATCAGAGTCCAAAAATAGTGATATGGATTTCTTTGAAACACACCAGTAGGTGGCAGTATCCAATATTATCCAATATAATTGCTTCAACTGATGAGATGTTTCCGATAGATGGCTGTAAACTAGCACCACCTAGAGGACAAAATAAAATAGCTCAGTAATTAAAAAAAAACAACAAATCAGCGATGAAATGGTAAAGACCTTAAACCACCCATCTCTTGCCATTTATATTTATTGTAAATGCCGCTGTTCTCCTGAATCCGGCGATGTTTTTCTTTTGTTTCTGAGCCTCTGCGTTCCCAAGATATGGCCCCTTTTCTGTGTATATAAATTTATTTGTTTTAGCCAATTGGGAGTGATAATCAGCAAGATAAGTGTACGGGACCACGCCCATTTGGCCAAGAAGACTAATCTTATATACAGGGAAGAGGAAGTCATATCTAAGGAACGGGGAGGCGTAGGAAGAAAAGAAAAACATCGCCGGATTCAGGAGAACAGCGGCATTCAGACTAAAGAATAAAAATACATATTGGTGGTATTTTTTTATTTTTCATAGCGGGTGATCCTAATAGGTACATGGAAATATGGAAGTGCCTCAGCCTTAGGTGTGATCTATTATTATCAACCATATGTATACATGGGGGGATTCCCCGCTACCCCGCCGGGCCAGACCGACCCTGCATGGGTACTACTACCAGGAGTAAAGATTTATTTGGCCCTCGGTCCACACATGCTTTTTGGAGAGGTGACTCTTGGGAGAGAGCCCCCTTTAAGTCTTACATTTTTCTTTGGATGACAATGGAGGTAACCTAATTCTTCGCAAGCAGAAACATGAACATTTCGGGATCCCGATGAAAAGTTCTCCAAAGTGAGAGGCGAAAACATGACTCGATGCTTTGTGTAAACCGTCTGCTTCACGTAACCCGTTCCTCCCTGGATTATGAGGTTAGCCACACGCTAAGGTTTACATGAACATGTGCCTATAGGACGCGCCATAACATTGTAGAGGAAACAACATCTCATGTAACACAGTAACGTGTGCAGATTTCCTCTGCAGAACAGTAAAGAAAAAAAAATCACTTCCTGACTTAATGCAAAGCGAGACATCTGTAAAGCGCTGCCGTACATTGCTTATGTTTTTAGGTGTCTGAGCTCTACGCGCTAATACTATTTGAGCCATTTTGACCATTACAAATACTATAGGTTAAATGAGTACTGTACCTTTAAGCCTTAAAGGAATATCACTAAAAAAAAAAACATGCAGTTTTAGTTCTAACCTTGTAATAGGTCTGTAGCGTATTAACACTAGAAGTCCCAGGAATTTTGAGCTCCATAGGGTTTCAATGGTAGAAATGTCAAATGACCCCTCTCTGGGACTTCTAGTCTTAAGCTTTCTACAAATTTCATTGAAGGGTTAATTGTCAAGTTGATTTGGCAAAATTAAACAGTGCTTGTTATACATAAGAAACTTTCCAATTTGCTTATTAAAACCCTTTTGTAATTTCAAGAGAAAATTATAATTTGAATGTCCAAAAACCCCCCAGAAAATGAGAGTCTGGACCCGACAAAGCACCCGTGAGCGCGAGACGGCCGCTGTTGTCCTTCTCGCATCCCTCCGTGCTTGTTGATGTCCCTTTTGCCTGAATAAATGAAGATTACCATTTGGTTGAGTGCCACCGTTTTTCTTCTTTCTTGTTGTAATTTGATTGTGTACTACTAGTTGTCTAGGCTACCGGCCACCGCTGCAGTCTGTCAGTGGTGGATGGTCTCCTAGGCAAGAAGCGCAGCACTTACAAGCTTTTTCTGATAGAGTTTGTAAGCGCTGCTTTGACATTGGCCAGATCTATGGATATGGCCAATTTCAGTGCCCTCTGTCCGTCTCCTATTCATTGGAGAGTGCACAGTAAAGATGGGTGGCTCAGTAATGCAGCTGGTTCTAACTTTAAATCAATCAGAAGCTCACAACTATGGGCATTCATGAAGCCATGAGGCTGGGAGTTGTGCGCTCCTGCAAACTTATGATGAGGAAACTTAATTTCTCAAATTTAATAGATTACAATTAGTAATGAGCGGGCACTGCCATGCTTGGGTGCTCGGTACTCGTAACTAGTGATGAGTGAGCACTACCATGCTCAGGTGCTCAGTACTCGTAACTAGTGATGAGCGGGCACTACCATGCTCAGGTGCTCAGTACTCATAACTAGTGATGAGTGAGCACTACCATGCTCAGGTGCTCAGTACTCATAACTAGTGATGAGCGAGCACTACCATGCTCAGGTGCTCAGTACTCATAACTAGTGATGAGTGAGCACTACCATGCTCAGGTGCTCAGTACTCGTAACTAGTTATGAGCGGGCACTACCATGCTCGGGTGCTCTGTACTTGTAACTAGGGATGAGCGGGCACTACCATGCTCGGGTGCTCGGTACTCGTAACTAGTGATGAGCGGGCACTACCATGCTCGGGGGCTCTGTACTCGTAACTAGTAATAAGCGGGCACTACCATGCTCGGGTGCTCATTACTTGTAACTAGTGATAAGCGAGCACTACCATGCTCAGGTGCTCAGTACTCGTAACTAGTGATAAGCGAGTACTACCATGTTCAGGTGCTCTGTACTTGTAACTAGTGATGAGTGGGCATTACCATGCTCAGGTGGTCAGTACTCGTAACTAGTGATAAGCGGGCACTACCATGCTTGGGTGCTCAGTACTTGTAACTAGTGATGAGCGGGCACTACCATGCTCAGGTGCTCGGTACTCGTAACTAGTGATGAGTGGGCACTACCATGCTCAGGTGCTCGGTACTCGTAACTAGTGATGAGCGGGCACTACCATGCTCAGGTGCTCAGTACTCGTAACTAGTGATGAGTGAGCACTACCATGCTCGGATGCTTGGTACTCGTAACTAGTGATGAGCGGGCACTACCATGCTCGGGTGCTTGGTACTCGTAACTAGTGATGAGTGAGCACTACCATGCTCGGGTGCTCTGTACTCGTAACTAGTGATGAGCGGGCACTACCATGCTCAGGTGCTCAGTACTCGTAACTAGTGATGAGCGGGCACTACCATACTCGTGTGCTCAGTACTCGTAACTAGTGATGAGCGGGCACTACCATGCTCGGGTGCTCAGTACTCGTAACTAGTGATGAGTGGGCACTACCATGCTCGGGTGCTCAGTACTCGTAACTAGTGATGAGCGGGCACTACCATGCTCAGGTGCTCAGTACTCGTAACTAGTGATGAGCGGGCACTACCATGCTCGGGTGCTCAGTACTCGTAACTAGTGATGAGCGGGCACTACCATGCTCGGGTGCTCTGTACTCGTAACTAGTGATGAGCGGACACTACCATGCTCGGGTGCTCTGTACTCGTAACTAGTGATGAGCGGGCACTACCATGCTCGGGTGCTCAGTACTCGTAACTAGTGATGAGCGGACACTACCATGCTCGGGTGTTCTGTATTCGTAACTAGTGATGAGCGGGCACTATCATGCTCGGGTGCTCAGTACATGTAATTAGTGATGAGCGGGCACTACCATGCTCGGGTGCTCAGTACATGTAATTAGTGATGAGCGGGCACTATCATGCTCGGGTGCTCAGTACATGTAATTAGTGATGAGCGGGCACTACCATGCTCGGGTGCTCAGTACTCGTAACTAGTGATGAGCGGGCACTACCATGCTCAGGTGCTCAGTACATGTAATTAGTGATGAGCGGGCACTATCATGCTCGGGTGCTCAGTACATGTAATTAGTGATGAGCGGGCACTACCATGCTCGGGTGCTCAGTACTCGTAACTAGTGATGAGCGGGCACTACCATGCTCAGGTGCTCAGTACATGTAATTAGTGATGAGCGGGCACTATCATGCTCGGGTGCTCAGTACATGTAACTAGTGATGAGCGGGCACTATCATGCTCGGGTGCTCAGTACATGTAATTAGTGATGAGCGGGCACTACCATGCACGGGTGCTCAGTACATGTAATTAGTGATGAGCGGGCACTACCATGCTCGGGTGCTCTGTACATGTAATTAGTGATGAGCGGGCACTATCATGCTCGGGTGCTCAGTACATGTAATTAGTGATGAGCGGGCACTACCATGCTCGGGTGCTCAGTACATGTAATTAGTGATGAGCGGGCACTATCATGCTCGGGTGCTCTGTACTCGTAACTAGTGATGAGCGGGCACTACCATGCTCGGGTGCTCAGTACATGTAATTAGTGATGAGCGGGCACTACCATGCTCGGGTGCTCAGTACTCGTAACTAGTGATGAGCGGGCACTACCATGCTCGGGTGCTCAGTACATGTAATTAGTGATGAGCGGGCACTATCATGCTCGGGTGCTCAGTACATGTAATTAGTGATGAGCGGGCACTACCATGCTCGGGTGCTCAGTACTCGTAACTAGTGATGAGCGGGCACTATCATGCTCGGGTACTCGTAACGGGCAGGTCGGACGCTCGAGCACCCGAACATTGTAGTGTTCGTTCATCACTAATAACAACACAACCCTCCCCAGGACAGGCTGCAATACACATCACAACCACTGGGAGGCCACATGTAGACACGTATAGAATAAACCTTGACCAACAGGCCACAACAAAATTATGTGTTTAATCAAAGCCACTCATCTCGGAATATGTGGAGCCAAGGACGGACACATCTGTAGCCACAGAAATATTCGAGACACCTGGAGAATGTGAGAATCTAGAAGAGTAGACTGTTCCTTCCCTACATTCCTTATATGATAAAGTAATAATATTCTGCTGAGGGGCTTCATAAATCATAAATCTTATCGTATATCTGTTAATTATAGGGCTCACATAGAGAATGGTGCCTGAGGGGGTCAATCTCATGGGAGGACAATAGTGCTACAAACCGCACACGTTTGGTAGCGGGGTGCACATGGCAGATTTTTGCATAGGATTTCATTAAAATGTTTCACCCTTTGGCTTTTCCATGCTCTTCACATCCAACTTTGATGCAGTCTATGGTCATAAATAATATCTCCTTACACATTGGTGGCTGCAGAGTTTTCCAAAATAGTGGCCAAACCGTTGTGGTTCTACCGCCATCATGATGAAAAGATAACACGCAACGCAGTTGCGACATAAAAAAGAAGCTTAACTCATATCTGTCATTTTTCTGACCTCCTCTCAGCTAATTTATGACCACAGACCACATCAAAGTTGAGGTGCAGGAATCGAAGAGCCTGTAAAAGCCAAACGGTGTAACAAACTTTAAAGGAGCTCTAATGCAAAAATGATTTTTACCCCATTTAAAGGGAGTATGTCAGTAGGATGAACCCTTGGGATCCGTCTTCATGGGCATGTAGGTCCTAAAAAGCTGAATAAAATGATACCTTGATATCTTAGCTCCGATGTTTTATTCCAGAGAAATCCATGTTTTTCTTAATATGTAAATGAGCTGTTTAGATCTTTGGGCAGGACATAGATCTCCCTGAGAATCTGCCTCCAGAGCTTACTATAAATGAAAGGAGACGTTGCCAGTATGAGACATGTAATGACTGACAGTCTGCTCTCTGATCTACATGTCTCACACTGGTAGCACTTCCTTTCATTTAAAATAAGCCCCGGAGGCAGATTCTCATGGGATCCATGTCCATCCCAAAGGTCTTAACAGCATATTAAGAAAAACGAGGATTTCTCTGGAATAAGACCTCAGATCGCAGATATCAAGGTATCATTTTATTCAACTTTTTATGACCTACATGCCTATATAAACGGCTGAAGAGGGTTGATCCTACTGACAGATGCCCTTTAATGCCCCGAGTCATGTTGCAAGGCTCATTAAAGGGTTGGACATTGACTTATACTGTAGTAATTGCCACTAAGTGGAGTCATAGTTTTCTTTCATTCTGGGGGAGAGCTAATTTGCATGCTTTTCCCATAAAGCTTTGCCGATAAGACTTCATATTCAGCTGGTCCTTCTCCACAGAAGCCCCCTTTAATAATAATACATTACAATTTGTGAAACGTCTGTCCCTGAATGTCCCTACTTTATCAGCAGATGACAGCCTGTTATGTCTATGGGGTCATAGGCCACAGGTAACGTTAATGAGAAAACTGATGGTGCCTCCTAACAGACAAATGTGAATGTACCGCCCCCGTGTCAGTGGCCGAGCCGCTCGGATCCGGAACCGCGGTGGCTCAAGGGGTCTCCGGACCTCGGGGTTCGCGCGGACACCCGAAGTGGAGAAAGAGGGTATATACAGGGGAGTTAGAAGTTCGTGACGACACCCATGGTGCGTGGTAATATGGAGTACCACCGCTGCTGTTGGGGAGCCCGGTGGCGGGGTTATGGTAGCAAGATGTTTAACCCCTCCGTGGGTAGGGGGTTTGCGTCCCTGGCCCCGTTGGTGTTGGTGACAGGGTGCCGTTGGGAAGAGGAACGGGGTTTTCTGCGTACTCACTCAGTCAAAGAATACTGACACCGACAGCTTGTATACCAGAATTCTGAGCACCGCTGCAGCAGGGAGGGAGCACGCTTGGGTCCGTGCCCTTGGTGTTGCTTGTTAGCGTGTTGTCTTTTCTGTGGCACCTTCTCTCTGTTGGACCCTATAGTATGGAATTATTCGGGTCCCGCTCACCCGTATGGCTAACGGAGTGAGCTTGCTCTCAGGGTTCACGCGTGGGATTTGGTGGACTGTGTTGTGGGAAAGTCCTATCCCTTCGTTGCGCTAGTACCCCGATTTTGGAGCGGGTGAGGGATGAATCTTGAAGACTTCACCCCTGTCGGGTAAATTACTGGGATGCGTGAAGCTACTTCCCGACCTAGGGTCCACGTACCCCGTCGTGCCCTGGCCCCTGCCCGGAGATGGCTCAAGGCCGCCGGCTGCCTTCTTCAGCAGATCCATGCCCCTTGACACGATCCCCTGCGACCGGGGTTCCAGCTCCTACCAGGCCCAGACCAACGTCTGCCACCTAGTACTCTAGGAGCCCTGCTCCTGACCTCCATTCTCTTTCAGCTCCAACGCAACACTTCCCTCCTTCTTCCCTTTTTCACTTTCCCCTACCAACCCCCCCATGTGGACGGCCCTATTCCCTTCAGGCCCCCAATGTTGTGTCTGGTGGGTACGGTGTAAAGTGTTTCTAGGATTTTGACTGGCTAAGCTCTTAGCAACACCAAAGGACCAGGATCCGTAACCAAGGAGGAGTGGATACTGTGCAGAAGGGCAGATTGCACAATACCATGTGACGACCCGATAGGCCAGGGCGTCACATGAACAGGTGCAAAATATCCTCTAACAAATATACAGCTGCACTCTGAGACATTAAGGCATGCAAACATTGAATATATTAATTTGGAAAAAAAATTGAGACACTTAGCACATAAAAAAAGGCCATTTTTATGTGAGCCCAACAGCCAGCGTCAAGGCGTATCTCTTTTGCTAAGTCCCTATCAAAATGCCTCTACTTGGGCTGAAAACCAGGTAATGTCTTTTGAAAGCTCCTCTATGGATATAGGGATGAAGAATCCCACTGACTGCCACGAGGAGCGGGGAATCCGGGCCCCACCATAACCCTGCGGCTGTCACAGCTCTGACTTGCAGACGGCTTAATCTCTAATAATAGAAATACATTTTTGGTATTCCGCTTTTTCCTCTATTCCTGATTTTAATACAAGGAGAGCCGACATGCCGCTGCAGACTTATAATTACGCTCTGTTCATACTTGTCTTATATTAACATACAATAGGAGCACGGACCCACATCTCACACCCTCTAAAATAAGCAGTAACGGATGGAACGTCTGCATCTAGTGCATCTTTAACAGACGGCAAGAAGGCGCCAAAATGGAATGGTTTTTATCCAGACTGATTCTTTTCTGGAAAAGAGTGTCACGCATTCAGCAATTGCGTAGCATAATTACTGCCCCTTTTACTTTCAGCCCTTCCCCCCACCGTCGTTACGCTTTTGCCCTTTTGCTTTTTCCTCTCCCTTTATTAATAGACAACTTTTTTTTCTCCATTGACGTAGCTGCATGAGGGTTCGGAATTTGTTACTCCCCATTTTTCAGTACATTATATGGTAAAGTATAACTCGTGCCGCAAAACGCAAACCCTCATATGGCTATGTCAAATGAAAAGTAAGAAAGTTATGGCTCTTGGAATAAGAAGAGGAGGAAGAAACGAAAACGAGTGGTTAAACAGCAGCAATCAGAGCTGGCTCCGGTCACTGCTGTTAGCTGCACCTCCCCCTATGTATATTGGTGGGCACAGCTCCTGAGTCGGCTCTATATACTAGCACTGCATGATGTACATGTATCATATGTTGGGAAGAGGTTAACGGCGTTGAGCTGGAATATTAGACACAACCCAAGGCTGATATTTTTTGAAAATAGTGGCCCTGTTACTCAAATACTGGTTAACGCCTTTAAAACTAGTAAGTTGCTTCAATCTTAATGAATTAATTTTTTATGTTTGGATGAGATCTATATTTTTCAGAGTATAAATATTAAGAATGGATTGAAGCATTTCTTACCAAGGTTCCTAATTTGATTGATCTTTACCAAAACTGACAAATCGCATCCCGTTTTGGTGCTCTTGATTTTTACTCCCTATGGCAGATATTGCGATGAGTGATGAGCAGGCACTACCATGCTCAAGTGCTTTGTACTCGTAACTAGTGATGAGCGGGCACTACCATGCTCGGGTGCTCAGGGGCTCGTAACTAGTGATGAGCGGGCACTACCATGCTCAAGTGCTTAGTACTCGTAACTAGTGATGAGCGAGCACTACCATGCTCGGGTGCTCGGTACTCGTAACTAGTGATGAGCGAGCACTACCATGCTCGGGTGCTCAGTACTGGTAACTAGTGATGAGCGGGCACTACCATGCTCGGGTGCTCAGTACTGGTAACTAGTGATGAGTGGGCACTACCATGCTCGGGGCCTCTGTACTTGTAACTAGCGATGAGCGGGCACTACCATGCTCGGGGGCTCTGTACTCGTAACTAGTAATAAGCGGGCACTACCATGCTCGGGTGCTCATTACTTGTAACTAGTGATAAGCGAGCACTACCATGCTCAGGTGCTCAGTACTCGTAACTAGTGATAAGCGAGTACTACCATGTTCAGGTGCTCTGTACTTGTAACTAGTGATGAGTGGGCATTACCATGCTCAGGTGGTCAGTACTCGTAACTAGTGATAAGCGGGCACTACCATGCTCGGGCGCTCAGTACTCGTAACTAGTGATGAGCAGGCACTACCATGCTCGGGTGCTCAGTACTTGTAACTAGTGATGAGCGGGCACTACCATGCTCGGGTGCTCAGTACTCGTAACTAGTGATAAGCGAGTACTACCATGTTCAGGTGCTCTGTACTTGTAACTAGTGATGAGCGGGCACTACCAAGCTCAGGTGGTCAGTACTCGTAACTAGTGATAAGCGGGCACTACCATGCTCGGGCGCTCAGTACTCGTAACTAGTGATGAGCAGGCACTACCATGCTCGGGTGCTCAGTACTTGTAACTAGTGATGAGCGGGCACTACCATGCTCAGGGGCTCATAACTAGTGATGAGCAGGCACTACCATACTCAGGTGCTCAGTACTTGTAACTAGTGATGAGCGGGCACTACCATGCTCAGGTGCTCAGTACTGGTAACTAGTGATGAGCGGGCACTACCATGCTCGGGTGCTCAGTACTTGTAACTAGTGATGAGCGGGCACTACCATGCTCGGGTGCTCAGTACTCGTAACTAGTGATGAGCGGGCACTACCATGCTCAGGTGCTCAGTACTTGTAACTAGTGATGAGCGGGCACTACCATGCTCGGGTGCTCAGTACTCGTAACTACAGTAGTGATGAGCGGGCACTACCATGCTCAGGTGCTCAGTACTTGTAACTAGTGATGAGTGAGAAGTACCATGCTCGGGTGCTCGGTACTCGTAACTAGTGATGAGCGGGCACTACCATGCTCGGGTGCTCGGTACTCGTAACTAGTGATGAGCGGGCACTACCATGTTCGGGTGCTCTGTACTCGTAACTAGTGATGAGCGGGCACTACCATGCTCAGGGGCTCGTAACTAGTGATGAGCGGGCACTACCATGCTCAGGGGCTCGTAACTAGTGATAAGCGGGCACTACCATGCTCAGGGGCTCGTAACTAGTGATGAGCGGGCACTACCCTGCTCGGGTGCTCGTAACTAGTGATGAGCAGGCACTACCATGCTCGGGTGCTCAGTACTTGTAACTAGTGATGAGCGGGCACTACCATGCTCAGGGGCTCGTAACTAGTGATGAGCGGGCACTACCATGCTCAGGGGCTCGTAACTAGTGATGAGCGGGCACTACCATGCTCGGGTGCTCGTAACTAGTGATGAGCAGGCACTACCATGCTCAGGTGCTCAGTACTTGTAACTACTGATGAGCGGGCACCACCATGCTCGGGTGCTCGGTACTCATAACTAGGGATGAGCGGGCACTACCATGCTCGGGTGCTCGGTACTTGTAACTAGTGATGAGCGGGCACTACCATGCTCAGGTGCTCAGTACTTGTAACTACTGATGAGCGGGCACTACCATGCTCGGGTGCTCGGTACTCGTAACTAGTGATGAGCGGGCACTACCATGCTCGGGTGCTCGGTACTCGTAACTAATGATGAGCGGGCACTACCATGCTCAGGTGGTCAGTACTCGTAACTAGTGATAAGCGGGCACTACCATGCTCGGGCGCTTAGTACTCGTAACTAGTGATGAGCGGGCACTACCATGCTCGGGTGCTCGTAACTAGTGATGAGTGGGCACTACCATGCTCAGGGGCTCGTAACTAGTGATGAGCGGGCACTACCATGCTCAGGGGCTCGTAACTAGTGATAAGCGGGCACTACCATGCTCAAGGGCTCGTAACTAGTGATGAGCGGGCACTACCATACTCAGGTGCTCAGTACTTGTAACTAGTGATGAGCGGGCACTACCATGCTCAGGTGCTCGTAACTAGTGATGAGCGGGCACTACCATACTCAGGTGCTCAGTACTTGTAACTAGTGATGAGCGGGCACTACCATGCTCAGGTGGTCAGTACTTGTAACTAGTAGTGATGAGCGAGTACTAAAAAGCTCGGGTGCTCGAAGCTCGGGCCGAGCCTCCCAAGATACTCGTGTACTCGGCCCGAGCAACGAGCCCAATGTTATCCTATGGGAGACCCGAGTATTTTTGTGAAATGACCTCCCGGCAGCATGGAGAAACCCTAAAAATGTCACAAAAGTCTCAGAAGAGTGCTCAAATGACATGGCAACAGCATGGGGAAGACCCCTTGAAGCATTTATCACTCAAAAGTCACAGCTGTGAACAATTTTGTCCGCGTTTCACGCCATTTTTACGGACTCACCAGAAAACCTTCCAAAATGACCCCAAAATGATTTTTCATGGCGGAAATGTTAAGGGCACATACCCAATAGTGAGATAGATCTGGTGTATGTTACTTTTTGAGATCAATACATGAAAGATTTTACGTGAAAACATTGTGTGGCACTCCGATGTCCCTGAGAAGAGACGTACATGAAGGCCTCTTGAGTCTAATGTGCCCATTTTGAGGAAGTGAGTCTTTGTAGTATTTTCCTTTGCCAGGGCAGTCCTAAATTGTGAGGTTCACCAATGCCCCTGCATACAGACGTGCATGAGGGCCTCAAAACATTAAGTGTCCATTGTCAGGAAGTGGGTGTATTATAGTATAGCCCTTAGGCAGGGCAGCCAAAAATTGGGAGGCTCCACATTGTCCCTGGGTAGAGACGTGCATGATGGCCTTTAAACCTGAAGTGCCCATTGTAAGGAAGTGGGTCTATTTCAGTATAGCCCTTTGCCAGGGCAGCCAAAAATTGGGAGGCTCCACATTGTCCCTGGGTAGAGACGTGCATGAGGGCCTCAAAACATTAAGTGTCCATTTTAAGGAAGTGGGTGTATTTCAGTATAGCCCTTAGGCAGGGCAGCCAAAAATTGGGAGGCTCCACATTGTCCCTGGATAGAGACGTGCATGATGGCCTTTAAACCTGAAGTGCCCATTGTAAGGAAGTGGGTCTATTTCAGTATAGCCCTTTGCCAGGGCAGCCAAAAATTGGGAGGCTCCACATTGTCCCTGGGTAGAGACGTGCATGAGGGCCTCAAAACATTAAGTGTCCATTTTAAGGAAGTGGGTGTATTATAGTATAGCCCTTAGGCAGGGCAGCCAAAAATTGGGAGGCTCCACATTGTCCCTGGATAGAGACGTGCATGATGGCCTTTAAACCTGAAGTGCCCATTGTAAGGAAGTGGGTCTATTTCAGTATAGCCCTTTGCCAGGGCAGCCAAAAATTGGGAGGCTCCACATTGTCCCTGGGTAGAGACGTGCATGAGGGCCTCAAAACATTAAGTGTCCATTTTAAGGAAGTGGGTGTATTTCAGTATAGCCCTTAGGCAGGGCAGCCAAAAATTGGGAGGCTCCACATTGTCCCTGGATAGAGACGTGCATGATGGCCTTTAAACCTGAAGTGCCCATTGTAAGGAAGTGGGTCTATTTCAGTATAGCCCTTTGCCAGGGCAGCCAAAAATTGGGAGGCTCCACATTGTCCCTGGGTAGAGACGTGCATGAGGGCCTCAAAACATTAAGTGTCCATTTTAAGGAAGTGGGTGTATTTCAGTATAGCCCTTAGGCAGGGCAGCCAAAAATTGGGAGGCTCCACATTGTCCCTGGATAGAGACGTGCATGATGGCCTTTAAACCTGAAGTGCCCATTGTAAGGAAGTGGGTCTATTTCAGTATAGCCCTTTGCCAGGGCAGCCAAAAATTGGGAGGCTCCACATTGTCCCTGGGTAGAGACGTGCATGAGGGCCTCAAAACATTAAGTGTCCATTTTAAGGAAGTGGGTGTATTATAGTATAGCCCTTAGGCAGGGCAGCCAAAAATTGGGAGGCTCCACATTGTCCCTGGGTAGAGACGTGCATGAGGGCCTCAAAACATTAAGTGTCCATTTTAAGGAAGTGGGTGTATTTCAGTATAGCCCTTAGGCAGGGCAGCCAAAAATTGGGAGGCTCCACATTGTCCCTGGATAGAGACGTGCATGATGGCCTTTAAACCTGAAGTGCCCATTGTAAGGAAGTGGGTCTATTTCAGTATAGCCCTTTGCCAGGGCAGCCAAAAATTGGGAGGCTCCACATTGTCCCTGGGTAGAGACGTGCATGAGGGCCTCAAAACATTAAGTGTCCATTTTAAGGAAGTGGGTGTATTATAGTATAGCCCTTAGGCAGGGCAGCCAAAAATTGGGAGGCTCCACATTGTCCCTGGATAGAGACGTGCATGATGGCCTTTAAACCTGAAGTGCCCATTGTAAGGAAGTGGGTCTATTTCAGTATAGCCCTTTGCCAGGGCAGCCAAAAATTGGGAGGCTCCACATTGTCCCTGGGTAGAGACGTGCATGAGGGCCTCAAAACATTAAGTGTCCATTTTAAGGAAGTGGGTGTATTTCAGTATAGCCCTTAGGCAGGGCAGCCAAAAATTGGGAGGCTCCACATTGTCCCTGGATAGAGACGTGCATGATGGCCTTTAAACCTGAAGTGCCCATTGTAAGGAAGTGGGTCTATTTCAGTATAGCCCTTTGCCAGGGCAGCCAAAAATTGGGAGGCTCCACATTGTCCCTGGGTAGAGACGTGCATGAGGGCCTCAAAACATTAAGTGTCCATTTTAAGGAAGTGGGTGTATTTCAGTATAGCCCTTAGGCAGGGCAGCCAAAAATTGGGAGGCTCCACATTGTCCCTGGATAGAGACGTGCATGATGGCCTTTAAACCTGAAGTGCCCATTGTAAGGAAGTGGGTCTATTTCAGTATAGCCCTTTGCCAGGGCAGCCAAAAATTGGGAGGCTCCACATTGTCCCTGGGTAGAGACGTGCATGAGGGCCTCAAAACATTAAGTGTCCATTTTAAGGAAGTGGGTGTATTATAGTATAGCCCTTAGGCAGGGCAGCCAAAAATTGGGAGGCTCCACATTGTCCCTGGGTAGAGACGTGCATGAGGGCCTCAAAACATTAAGTGTCCATTTTAAGGAAGTGGGTGTATTTCAGTATAGCCCTTAGGCAGGGCAGCCAAAAATTGGGAGGCTCCACATTGTCCCTGGATAGAGACGTGCATGATGGCCTTTAAACCTGAAGTGCCCATTGTAAGGAAGTGGGTCTATTTCAGTATAGCCCTTTGCCAGGGCAGCCAAAAATTGGGAGGCTACACGTTGTCCCTGGGTAGAGACGTGCATGAGGGCCTCAAAACATTGTTCCCATTGCAAAGGAGCGGGTCTCCTGTCGTTGTAATGTCCATTCTGCAAAGAATGGGCGAAAAAATTTACCACTGGGGGTATACCTGAAACAAAGACCTAACTATTGTAACGGTCATCATGATGGCGCATGAGGAGAAGGAGGAGCAGTCCAGCGATTATCCAAAGTCGAGAAGTGTACCCATGGGTGAGTGGAGGTACATGGCAAACTTTAAATTCCGCTCTCATTTGCTGGTGGTGTGGTGAAGTCTGGCCCAATCCAACCCTTGTTCATCTTTATCAGAGTCAGCCTGTCAGCATTTTCAGTTGACAGGCGGGTGCGTTTATCTGTAATGATTCCACCTGCGGCACTAAAAACACGCTCTGACAAAACGCTAGCAGCAGGGCAGGCCAGGACTTCCAAGGCGTAGAGAGCCAATTCATGCCACGTGTCCAGCTTGGATACCCAATAATTGTAAGGCACAGCGGAATGTCGGAGTACAGTTGTTCGATCTGCAAGGTACTCCTTCAGCATCTGGGCAAACTTAGGATTTCTTGTGGCACTACCCCGCACCTCAGGGGCTGTGGTACGTGAGGGGCTGAGAAAACTGTCCCACATCTTAAAGACTGTTCCCCTACCTCTGGCGGATTGGACTTGTGCCTCTCTCGGCTGTACGCCTCGGTTGTCCACTGATTCCTGACCTATGCCGCTAGCGTTTTGTGAGGGGAATGCTTTGCCTACTTCCGTGAGTATGGCCTTCCGAAACTGCTGCATTTTGGTTGACCTCTCATCCACGGGAATAAGAGACAAAAAGTTCTCCTTGTAGCGTGGGTCTAACAGTGTTACCAACCAGTAATGATTGTCGGCCAAGATGTTCTTAACGCGAGGGTCACGAGACAGGCAGCTTACCATAAAGTCAGCCATGTGCGCCAGACTCTTAACAGCCAGGACTTCAGTAGCCTGACCAACAAGATGACTGAACATGCTGTCCTCCTCCTCCTCCTCCTCCTCCTCCTCCTCCTCATCTACCCTGTCCTCTGGCCAGCCACGCTGAATCGAGGATATGACTGGTGTGCATGTCATATCCTCAATTTGGCCGGAGAGTTGCTCCATGTCTTCATCCTCCTCCTCGTCATAGTCCTCCACTGCACGTTGTGATGAGACGAGGCTGGGCTGTGTGTTATCACCCACACCCACTACTGTTTCTTGCTGCAACTCATCGCGCTCCGCCTGCAATGCATCATGTTTGTTTTTCAGCAGGGACCGTTTTAGAAGGCAGAGTAGCGGTATGGTGACGCTAATAATGGCGTCATCACCACTCACCATCTTGGTGGAGTCCTCAAAGTTTTGGAGGATGGTACATAGGTCTGACATCCATCTCCACTCCTCAGGTGTTATGTGTGGAGTTTGACCCATTTCCCGACGGCTTAGGTGATGCAGGTACTCAACAACTGCCCTCTTCTGCTCACATATCCTGACCAACATGTGCAGAGTTGAATTCCAACGCGTGGGGACATCACACACCAGTCTGTGAGCCGGAAGATGCAAACGGCGCTGAAAGCCGGCAAGGCCGGCTGAAGCAGTAGGTGACTTTCGAAAATGTGCAGACAGGCGGCGAACTTTTACCAGCAGATCAGACAGCTCTGGGTATGACTTTAGAAACCGCTGAACCACGAGGTTGAGCACATGGGCCACGCATGGAACATGTGTCAGCTGGCCTCGCCTCAAAGCCGCCACCAGGTTCCGGCCATTGTCACAAACGACCTTTCCTGGCTTTAGGTTCAGAGGTGTGAGCCAGTGATCTGCCTGCTGTTTCAGAGCTGTCCACAGCTCTTCTGCATTGTGGGGTTTGTCACCTATGCAGATTAGCTTCAGCACAGCCTGTTGCCGCTTCGCCGAGGCAGTGCTGCAGTGCTTCCAGCTTGTGACTGGTGTGGAGGGCACAGTGGATGAGGATGCGCAGGAGGAGGAGGAGGCTGAAGAGCATGACATTCCGGAGCTGTAGAGTGTGGGTGAAACACTGACTGAGGTAGGGCCTGCAAACCTTGGTGTGGGAAGGACGTGTTCCGTCCCTCGCTCAGACTGGGTCCCAGCTTCCACAATATTAACCCAGTGTGCCGTCAACGAGATGTAGCGGCCTTGCCCACAAGCACTTGTCCACGTGTCTGTGGTTAGGTGGACTTTGGGTGAAACAGCGTTGTTCAGGGCACGTGTGATGTTTTGTGACACGTGGTTATGCAACGCGGGGACGGCACACCGGGAGAAATAGTGGCGGCTGGGGACCGAGTAACGTGGGACAGCTGCCGCCATCAGGTCACGGAATGCTTCTGTCTCCACCAGCCTAAAAGGCAACATTTCCAGCGCAAGCAGTCGCGAAATGTTAGCATTTAGAACTGTGGCATGTGGGGTGTTGGCAGTGTATTTGCGCCTGCGTTCAAAGGTTTGCTCAATGGATAACTGAACGCTGCGCTGGGACAAGGACGTGCTTGATGATGGTGTTCTTTCTGCGTAGGCAACTGCAGGTGCAGGAGTGGAGGAGGCTTGTTCGCAGGCAGCATGGACAGAGGATTGGCTCGCATGCACAACCAGCGAAGACGTAGCAGTGACATCAGCAAGCACTGCTCCTCGACTCTGTTGTACTTCCCACAAAGTCGGGTGCTTGGCTGACATGTGCCTGATCATGCTGGTGGTGGTCAGGCTGCTAGTTTTGGTACCCCTGCTGATGCTGGCACGGCAGGTGTTGCAAATGGCCTTTTTTGAATCATCTGGATCCAACTTAAAAAACTGCCAGACTCGTGAAGACCTAACATTTGTACAGGCACCTGGTGTCGTCGTGTTGTTACGGGGAACGGTTGCCTGACTTCTGCCTGGGGCCACCACCCTGCTTCTTACTGCCTGTTGTGATGCTACGCCTCCCTCCCCCTGTGCACTGCTGTCCTCGCTCTGCATATCCTCCTGCCAGGTTGGGTCAGTTACTGGATCATCCACCACGTCGTCTTCCTCTTCCGCACCCTGCTCCTCCTCCTGACTTGCTGACAATTGTGTCTCATCATCGTCCACCACTTGTTGAGACACGTTGCCAACTTCGTGAGAACGTGGCTGCTCAAATATTTGGCTATCTGTACAGACGATCTCCTCATGACCCACTTCAATATGAGCTGGCGAGAGGCCAGAATGTGTGAATGGAAACGTGAACAGCTCTTCCGAGTGTCCAAGTGTGGGATCATTAATGTCCGAGGAGGACGTGTACTCAGCCTGGTGGTAGGAAGGAGGATCAGGTTCAGAAATGTGCGGTGCAGTATCACGGCTACTGACACTTGACCGTGTGGAAGACAGAGTGTTTGTGGTGGTGCCAATCTGACTGGAAGCATTATCCGCTATCCAACTAACAACCTGTTGACACTGGTCTTGGTTCAAGAGCGGTGTACTGCTGCGGTCCCCAAGAATTTGGGACAGGACGTGCGAGCGACTAGATGTGGCCCTTTGTTGTGGCGAAATTAGAGCTTGCCCACGACCTCGGCCTCTGCCTGCACCACCATCACGTCCACTTCCTTGTTCCTTGCCAATGCCCTTGCGCATTTTGCAATGCTGTGCACTGCTGACGTGTATATTCACTACTTGTGCGTTATATCAAAGTTTCTGGAAATTGCACACCAGTGCACCTGTACGCTGCCACCAACAGGCACACACGTGCGGTTTTAAAAACCAAGCACGGACGCAATAATAACCTAACACAGGTTTTAGGAGCAAAAATTAAGAACTCTGACACTATCAGCCACTGCTGACTGACGTGTATTATACACTACACTTGTGCGTTATATAATAGTTTGGTAAACGCACACCAGTGCACCTGTACGCTGCCACCAACAGGCACACACGTGCGGTTTTAAAAACCAAGCACGGACGCAATAATAACCTAACACAGGTTTTAGGAGCAAAAATTAAGAACTCTGACACTATCAGCCACTGCTGACTGACGTGTATTATACACTACACTTGTGCGTTATATAATAGTTTGGTAAACGCACACCAGTGCACCTGTACGCTGCCACCAACAGGCACACACGTGCGGTTTTAAAAACCAAGCACGGACGCAATAATAACCTAACACAGGTTTTAGGAGCAAAAATTAAGAACTCTGACACTATCAGCCACTGCTGACTGACGTGTATTATACACTACACTTGTGCGTTATATAATAGTTTGGTAAACGCACACCAGTGCACCTGTACGCTGCCACCAACAGGCACACACGTGCGGTTTTAAAAACCAAGCACGGACGCAATAATAACCTAACACAGGTTTTAGGAGCAAAAATTAAGAACTCTGACACTATCAGCCACTGCTGACTGACGTGTATTATACACTACACTTGTGCGTTATATAATAGTTTGGTAAACGCACACCAGTGCACCTGTACGCTGCCACCAACAGGCACACACGTGCGGTTTTAAAAACCAAGCACGGACGCAATAATAACCTAACACAGGTTTTAGGAGCAAAAATTAAGAACTCTGACACTATCAGCCACTGCTGACTGACGTGTATTATACACTACACTTGTGCGTTATATAATAGTTTGGTAAACGCACACCAGTGCACCTGTACGCTGCCACCAACAGGCACACACGTGCGGTTTTAAAAACCAAGCACGGACGCAATAATAACCTAACACAGGTTTTAGGAGCAAAAATTAAGAACTCTGACACTATCAGCCACTGCTGACTGACGTGTATTATACACTACACTTGTGCGTTATATAATAGTTTGGTAAACGCACACCAGTGCACCTGTACGCTGCCACCAACAGGCACACACGTGCGGTTTTAAAAACCAAGCACGGACGCAATAATAACCTACTAACAGGTTTTTTTGGGGAGCGACAATTACAGTACAGACAAGTCAGACACTATCTGGACTGTTTTAGACTGTGTACACCAGCCCCAGATATGATGAAGGCTGGTATACGGTCACCACTAGGAATGGCTATATACCCTGCCTGCCTGCCTGCCTGTATACTGCTACAATAGTCCTGACAAGGACTCTTTTGGTCACTAGCCTGTATTCAGACCTGGCTATACCCTGCCTGTATATAGCAACAATAGTCCTGAGAAGGACTCTGCTACTGTACTCCGACCTGGCTATACCCTGCCTGCCTGTATACAACTAGAATAGTCCTGAGAAGGACTTTTGGTCACACTGTTTGCAGCCCTGCAACTGAAAAAGCTATAAAGGGCCGCAAAGCTTTCCCTGAATCAGCGACACTCTCCCTACACTCACTGTCAGAATAGCTGTGAGCAGAGCACAGCGCGCCGGCCGATATAAAGGCTCGGTGACGCTGTGCAGGCCGGCCAATCACTGCAATTCCACAACTAACAGGGCTGTGGCATTGCAGTGGTCTGCCAGCCAATCCCTGCATGAGGGCTGGCTCTCAAAAGAGCGCCAACATGCAGAAATGAAGACCACGAGTAAAGCACGAGTATCGCGAGATTACTCGGTCCCCGCCGAGCAGCCCGAGTACAGTGATACTCGTGCGAGTACCGAGTAGTGACAAGCATGCTCGCTCATCACTAGTAACTAGTGATGAGCGGGCACTACCATGCTCAGGTGCTCAGTACTCGTAACTAGTGATGAGCGGGCACTACCATGCTCAGGTGCTCAGTACTCGTAACTAGTGATGAGCGGGCACTACCATGCTCGGGTGCTCAGTACTTGTAACTAGTGATGAGCGGGCACTACCATGCTCGGGTGCTCAGTACTTGTAACTAGTGATGAGCGGGCACTACCATGCTCAGGTGCTCAGTGCTCGTAACTAGTGATGAGCGGGCACTACCATAATCGGGTGCTCAGTACTTGTAACTAGTGATGAGCGGGCACTACCATGCTCAGGTGCTCAGTACTTGTAACTAGTGATGAGCGGGCACTACCATGCTCAGGTGCTCAGTACTTGTAACTAGTGATGAGCGGGCACTACCATGCTCAGGTGCTCAGTACTCGTAACTAGTGATGAGCGGGCACTACCATACTCGGGTGCTCAGTACTTGTAACTAGTGATGAGCGGGAACTATCATGCTCGGGTGCTCAGTACTCGTAACTAGTGATGAGCGGGCACTACCATGCTCAGGTACTCAGTGCTCGTAACTAGTGATGAGCGGGCACTACCATGCTCAGGTGCTCAGTACTTGTAACTAGTGATGAGCGGGCACTACCATGCTCAGGTACTCAGTACTCGTAACTAGTGATGAGCGGGCACTACCATGCTCGGGTGCTCGGTACTCGTAACTAGTGATGAGCGGGCACTACCATGCTCGGGTGCTCAGTACTTGTAACTAGTGATGAGCGGGCACTGCCATGCTCGGGTACTCAGTACTTGTAACTAGTGATGAGCGGGCACTACCATGCTCAGGGGCTCGTAACTAGTGATGAGCGGGCACTACCATGCTCAGGGGCTCGTAACTAGTGATAAGCGGGCACTACCATGCTCAGGGGCTCGTAACTAGTGATGAGCAGGCACTACCATACTCAGGTGCTCAGTACTTGTAACTACTGATGAGCATGCACTACCATGCTCAGGTGCTCAGTACTTGTAACTAGTGATGAGCGGGCACTATCATGCTCAGGTGCTCAGTACTTGTAACTAGTGATGAGCGGGCACTACCATGCTCGGGTGCTCAGTACTTGTAACTAGTGATGAGCGTGCACTACCATGCTCAGGTGCTCAGTACTTGTAACTAGTGATGAGCGGGCACTATCATGCTCAGGTGCTCAGTACTTGTAACTAGTGATGAGCGTGCACTACCATGCTCAGGTGCTCAGTACTTATAACTAGTGATGAGCGGGCACTATCATGCTCAGGTGCTCAGTACTTGTAACTAGTGATGAGCGGGCACTACCATGCTCAGGGGCTCGTAACTAGTGATGAGCGGGCACTACCATGCTCGAGTACTCAGTACTCGTAACTAGTGATGAGCGGGCACTACCATGCTCGGCTGCTCTGTACTTGTAACTAGTGATGAGTGGGCACTACCATGCTGGGGTGCTCGGTACTCGTAACTAGTGATGAGCGGGCACTACCATGCTCAGGTGCTCAGTACTTGTAACTAGTGATGAGTGGGCACTACCATGCTCAGGTGCTCTGTACTCGTAACTAGTGATGAGCGGGCACTACCATGCTCAGGTGCTCAGTACTTGTAACTACTGATGAGCGGGCACTACCATGCTCGGGTGCTCGGTACTCGTAACTAGTGATGAGCGGGCACTACCATGCTCGGGTGCTCGGTACTCGTAACTAATGATGAGCGGGCACTACCATGCTCAGGTGGTCAGTACTCGTAACTAGTGATAAGCGGGCACTACCATGCTCGGGCGCTTAGTACTCGTAACTAGTGATGAGCGGGCACTACCATGCTCGGGTGCTCGTAACTAGTGATGAGTGGGCACTACCATGCTCAGGGGCTCGTAACTAGTGATGAGCGGGCACTACCATGCTCAGGGGCTCGTAACTAGTGATAAGCGGGCACTACCATGCTCAAGGGCTCGTAACTAGTGATGAGCGGGCACTACCATACTCAGGTGCTCAGTACTTGTAACTAGTGATGAGCGGGCACTACCATGCTCAGGTGCTCGTAACTAGTGATGAGCGGGCACTACCATACTCAGGTGCTCAGTACTTGTAACTAGTGATGAGCGGGCACTACCATGCTCAGGTGGTCAGTACTTGTAACTAGTGATGAGCGGGCACTACCATGCTCAGGTGCTCAGTACTCGTAACTAGTGATGAGCGGGCACTACCATGCTCAGGTGCTCAGTACTCGTAACTAATGATGAGCGGGCACTACCATGCTCAGGTGGTCAGTACTCGTAACTAGTGATAAGCGGGCACTACCATGCTCGGGCGCTTAGTACTCGTAACTAGTGATGAGCGGGCACTACCATGCTCGGGTGCTCGTAACTAGTGATGAGTGGGCACTACCATGCTCAGGGGCTCGTAACTAGTGATGAGCGGGCACTACCATGCTCAGGGGCTCGTAACTAGTGATAAGCGGGCACTACCATGCTCAAGGGCTCGTAACTAGTGATGAGCGGGCACTACCATACTCAGGTGCTCAGTACTTGTAACTAGTGATGAGCGGGCACTACCATGCTCAGGTGCTCGTAACTAGTGATGAGCGGGCACTACCATACTCAGGTGCTCAGTACTTGTAACTAGTGATGAGCGGGCACTACCATGCTCAGGTGGTCAGTACTTGTAACTAGTGATGAGCGGGCACTACCATGCTCAGGTGCTCAGTACTCGTAACTAGTGATGAGCGGGCACTACCATGCTCAGGTGCTCAGTACTCGTAACTAGTGATGAGCGGGCACTACCATGCTCGGGTGCTCAGTACTTGTAACTAGTGATGAGCGGGCACTACCATGCTCGGGTGCTCAGTACTTGTAACTAGTGATGAGCGGGCACTACCATGCTCAGGTGCTCAGTGCTCGTAACTAGTGATGAGCGGGCACTACCATAATCGGGTGCTCAGTACTTGTAACTAGTGATGAGCGGGCACTACCATGCTCAGGTGCTCAGTACTTGTAACTAGTGATGAGCGGGCACTACCATGCTCAGGTGCTCAGTACTTGTAACTAGTGATGAGCGGGCACTACCATGCTCGGGTGCTCAGTACTTGTAACTAGTGATGAGCGGGCACTACCATGCTCAGGTGCTCAGTGCTCGTAACTAGTGATGAGCGGGCACTACCATAATCGGGTGCTCAGTACTTGTAACTAGTGATGAGCGGGCACTACCATGCTCAGGTGCTCAGTACTTGTAACTAGTGATGAGCGGGCACTACCATGCTCAGGTGCTCAGTACTTGTAACTAGTGATGAGCGGGCACTACCATGCTCAGGTGCTCAGTACTCGTAACTAGTGATGAGCGGGCACTACCATACTCGGGTGCTCAGTACTTGTAACTAGTGATGAGCGGGAACTATCATGCTCGGGTGCTCAGTACTCGTAACTAGTGATGAGCGGGCACTACCATGCTCAGGTACTCAGTGCTCGTAACTAGTGATGAGCGGGCACTACCATGCTCAGGTGCTCAGTACTTGTAACTAGTGATGAGCGGGCACTACCATGCTCAGGTACTCAGTACTCGTAACTAGTGATGAGCGGGCACTACCATGCTCGGGTGCTCGGTACTCGTAACTAGTGATGAGCGGGCACTACCATGCTCGGGTGCTCAGTACTTGTAACTAGTGATGAGCGGGCACTGCCATGCTCGGGTACTCAGTACTTGTAACTAGTGATGAGCGGGCACTACCATGCTCAGGGGCTCGTAACTAGTGATGAGCGGGCACTACCATGCTCAGGGGCTCGTAACTAGTGATAAGCGGGCACTACCATGCTCAGGGGCTCGTAACTAGTGATGAGCGAGCACTACCATACTCAGGTGCTCAGTACTTGTAACTACTGATGAGCATGCACTACCATGCTCAGGTGCTCAGTACTTGTAACTAGTGATGAGCGGGCACTATCATGCTCAGGTGCTCAGTACTTGTAACTAGTGATGAGCGGGCACTACCATGCTCGGGTGCTCAGTACTTGTAACTAGTGATGAGCGTGCACTACCATGCTCAGGTGCTCAGTACTTGTAACTAGTGATGAGCGGGCACTATCATGCTCAGGTGCTCAGTACTTGTAACTAGTGATGAGCGTGCACTACCATGCTCAGGTGCTCAGTACTTATAACTAGTGATGAGCGGGCACTATCATGCTCAGGTGCTCAGTACTTGTAACTAGTGATGAGCGGGCACTACCATGCTCAGGGGCTCGTAACTAGTGATGAGCGGGCACTACCATGCTCGAGTACTCAGTACTCGTAACTAGTGATGAGCGGGCACTACCATGCTCGGCTGCTCTGTACTTGTAACTAGTGATGAGTGGGCACTACCATGCTGGGGTGCTCGGTACTCGTAACTAGTGATGAGCGGGCACTACCATGCTCAGGTGCTCAGTACTCGTAACTAGTGATGAGCGGGCACTACCATGCTCGGCTGCTCTGTACTTGTAACTAGTGATGAGTGGGCACTACCATGCTCAGGTGCTCTGTACTCGTAACTAGTGATGAGCGGGCACTACCATGCTCAGGTGCTCAGTACTGGTAACTAGTGATGAGCGAGCACTACCATGCTCGGGTGCTCAGTACTTGTAACTAGTGATGAGCGGGCACTACCATGCTCAGGTGCTCAGTGCTCGTAACTAGTGATGAGCGGGCACTACCATGCTCAGGTGCTCGGTACTTGTAACTAGTGATGAGCGGGCACTACCATAATCGGGTGCTCAGTACTTGTAACTAGTGATGAGCGGGCACTACCATAATCGGGTGCTCAGTACTTGTAACTAGAGATGAGCGGGCACTACCATGCTCAGGTGCTCAGTACTTGTAACTAGTGATGAGCGGGCACTACCATGCTCAGGTGCTCAGTACTTGTAACTAGTGATGAGCGGGCACTACCATGCTCAGGTGCTCAGTACTTGTAACTAGTGATGAGTGGGCACTACCATGCTCGGGTGCTCGGTACTCGTAACTAGTGATGAGCGGGCACTACCATGCTCAGGTGCTCAGTACTTGTAACTAGTGATGAGTGGGCACTACCATGCTCAGGTGCTCTGTACTAGTAACTAGTGATGAGCAGGCACTACCATGATCGGGTGCTCAGTACTCGTAACTAGTGATGAGCGGGCACTACCATGCTCAGGTGCTCTGTACTCGTAGCTAGTGATGAGCGGGCACTACCATGCTCAGGTGCTCAGTACTTGTAACTAGTGATGAGTGGGCACTACCATGCTCAGGTGCTCTGTACTCGTAACTAGTGAGGAGCGGGCACTACCATGCTCGGGTGCTCAGTACTCGTAACTAGTGATGAGCGGGCACTACCATGCTCAGGTGCTCTGTACTCGTAGCTAGTGATGAGCGGGCACTACCATGCTCAGGTGCTCAGTACTTGTAACTAGTGATGAGCGGGCACTACCATGCTCAGGTGCTCAGTACTTGTAACTAGTGATGAGTGGGCACTACCATGCTCGGGTGCTCTGTACTTGTAACTAGTGATGAGCGAGCACTACCATGCTCAGGTGCTCTGTACTCGTAACTAGTGAGGAGCGGGCACTACCATGCTCAGGTGCTCAGTACTTGTAACTAGTGATGAGCGGGCACTACCATGCTCGGGTGCTTGGTACTCATAACTATGGTCTGTAAACTGACTTTTTTTTTAAATTTTTTTTACATATAAAATGCTTAGCTTTATTGAAAAAATATGCGATAACTTGTCTGGTCAAACAAAGATAAAAACCCCTGTTCTCATTAACATTTTGTGAGTAAGTGGCTTTCTGCCGCAGTCACCACTGCATAGGGGCATTGATGTTTTGTATTCATGTGCTGCCATCTGGTGGACACTTTCCAGAACAGCATGCGCTTTGGATTTTTCGTTTGACTTGATGTTAAAGGGAAGGTGTCGTCCAAAAAATTAAAATGTCAATATTTTGAGGTCTTTAAAGGATGCTGGCCTTGCTAAACTGATTAGATATTTGCAGTCATAGATGGGATGGAATTTAGGGATATCTAGTTGTGCTCCAGACCCTCATGATGAAGACCTATGATGGGAAGAATGATAAATCCACATTATTTCATTATATGTGTGTGCTGTATTAAAAATGTTGTTGCAAAATGAAATATTTAAAATTATTTCTGAATATTTGGATGTAATCATCTGTAAACTAATTCCCAATCGATCACTAAAGCTTTTGATAACAGTTTTGTGTTTATATATCGCCATCTGGTGGTCATATGAAGATTTCTTCCTGCGCCTCAGTTCTATAGAGAGAGGACTAATCACCAATCTATTTATATATTTTGTAAAATAAAAATTACATAAAACTCCATGCAGAAGCTACCCCTTGGCTATATTTAAATATCAAGGCCCCCATTATTGCCTGTGAATTTATCAGTTACCGAAAGAGACAAGGAGGTGGTACTATCTGTACTTACATCACATACAGTGAGACAGGGAAAGGTGGAGTGGCTTCATCATCTATAGGGAGAGACAAGGAGATGGTACACTATCTACATCACTTTTAGAGAGAAACTGGGAGGCAGTACTTTCTGTACCTATATTATTTTCAAAGAGGCAGTACTAACTGTAACAACATCATCTAAATAATAGGGAGGCAGTGCTGTATGTACCTAGATGACTTGTAAGTTTAAATTGGAGGATGGTAACATATGTTCCTATCTTGCATATTTACATTTAGAGACAGAAAGACAGTACTATATGTGCCAATATCCTTTAAGAAGAGGCAGTATTCTCTATACCTGGATCATTTAGAGAAACAGAGTACTGCATTCCGTCTCTATTTCCATTTATAGGTAGAGGCACAATGGTAGTATAATTTCTACCTAGATAATTTAGAGAGACAAGCAGGCAGTACTATCTGTGTCTATATCATTAATATAGAGGCAGTACTTTCGATACCTACATCACTTAGAGAGACAGAAAGAGAGATAGTGTGCAGTACTATCTATCTACATTTATAGATAGAAGCAACAATGTAGTATAATCTTTACCTAAATAATTTACAGAAAGAGACAATTAGGCAGTACTATCTGTGCCTATATCACTTATAAAGTGGCAGTACTCTCTATACCTACATAATTTAGAGAGACAGAGAGAGATATAGAGTGCAGTACTACCTTTATCTACATTTATAGGTAGAGGCAAAAATGTAGTATCATCTGTACTTACATAATTTACAGAGACAAGCAGGCAATACTATATGTGCCTATATCATTAAAAAAAGAGGCAGTACTCTCTAAACCTACATCATTTAGAGAGACAGAAAGAGATAGAGACAGAATGAAGTACTATCTATATTTATAGGTAGAGGCAAAAAGGTAGAACAATCTGTACCTAGATAATTTACAGAGACAAGCAGGCACTACTATCTGTGCCTACATTGTTTTGTGAACAAAAGCATGGTCTGTTCTTCCTAGAAAGGTGATCAACACATTACTGAACTAGAAGTAGTAGGATGGTGAATACCAACTGAAGTGGTGGATGAATAAAGCAAGAAACTATGACTTCAGTAGAGCAGGCTTCATCTTCAACTTTTTACGTCCTCTTAGGTAATGCAGTACCAGTCAGCTTCTGGCCCCTTCCTCTTGAACCCAATTGATGATACCACCCTGGTATATAACTGTGAACCTCCAGAAGGCTGCATAGTTAGTTTCAGATTAAGTCTGAGTTTACAGAGTTTGACCATATTATATTTTGTTTTTGCCTCAATCTTGCTGTAATTTTGGAAAACCGTGGCAAAACATTTCACAACATCTTAAAGCTGCCTCTAACTGGGTTCTCAGCCTCAGACACCTCAAATAGACAGCACCTCTGATTGGTAACTCTGATGAACTTATCCTCTGCAGCACAGGTAATTCGTGATCTTCCTTTCCTGGGCCAGTCTTCATTAGAGCCAGTTTCATCATGGAGATTGATGTTTTCAGGGCTACATGAGCATACCTTTAGGGTTCTAGAAATGTTCAGGATGGGCTGAGCGTCACAAACTGTAATTTCTCTTTTCTAAGTTTAGGGAATTGTGCCATATTCTGGCTAAAAACCATTGTGGAATAGGGCTTAGCACTGAATGGAGTTGTGTATCAACACTGCCTCTGCAAAACACACCCGGTGACCAGATACACTTTCTGATGGCCGGTGATTCCACAAATGAACTCTTTTCGAGGTGTACTTGGTCATTGGAAGCCATTACAGGTGACGACCCGATTAAGCTGATTGAGCAATTGCCTAGGGGGTCTAATGCTTCATCAGAGTAAAAGGGGGGGGGTTACTAGAAAAATCTAGGATTAACACATTCCGGTTTGTTTCCCACGTGTTTTTTTTACTCCTCATTTCCATATGACCCTTTGTAGTTTTGCCGCCTTCAGTCTTAATCTTCAATGTGCACATTCCAATAACACCAAATAAAAAACTTAACAAAACAAAAACATAGCATTAATAGGCATTTCCAAAAATTGAACTAGAACTGTACCTTACGATATGTAATAATGTATCTCATGTTCAGTATGCAACTATTCACACTTGCATGTTAGGAAGCGCCTGTCATGGTCGTCTCCGTTGTAGAGACTAATGACAGGTGTTAGGCCAGAGTCGATTTTCTTTGAGTCTCTGCACATTAAATAAATTCCTGTGCCTTGGGCTGGAGAGGATTAAAGTCGGCATTCCTATCCAGCAAGCATGTCTTCACCTCTTCAGGTGTTTCCAGTTTGGGACCACTCCTAGTCCTTATATATACTCTGCTTCTAGCAGAGGGTGTTGGTTATTCTCATCCAGTTGGAAGTTTGGCCTGGAGGTGAAAGGAGCTGGAAGAGCCCTCTCTGCTACTTGCTGCGTTGGCTACAGCCTTGGTGCTGACTGCAGCAGTCCGTGGTGTGCTGATTGTATGGTTTGGAAGTTTCCTAGTTGTCTGTTTACTTCACCCCTTTTTCATGTTGTTTTCCCCTGTGCACGTTTAGTCTCTCCTTTGTGTGTGATTGCTTTACGTATGAGTTATTTTCCCCTGTCCGTGGTAAGTTGTTGGGTTTGTGTTTACGGTACCGGCTCACCCCTCGCGTGGAGATGGGGCGTTACATCAGAGTATGGAAAGGCGTTAGGGTCACGCTGGCGGCTGAGACCTCACTACAATCTAGCGTACCTCTGAGCTGAGGGACAGAGCAGGGTTCCCGAGTTTGAGTGTCCAGATTCTGTCATCTAGTCCCCGTGACAGTGCCATCAGTCTTTTTAAGAATCGTAACTTTTCAGTACGAGGCACACTGCTAGTATGGATCTATACTCCATTTAAAATGCATTTTGGGGGTGACGGGCTCCCGTTAAGTTTTGAACATTTGCGTAAAGACTTCTTTTAAATGCGTGGCTCGTGAGGACGTGGATCGGGAAATAGACCAATGAAAATTCCACAAAAAAAACCACCCCTGAATGGTGTAAGGCTATGTGCCCACGGGCGCTCGTACCTGCGGATGTATCCGCTGGTACAAGCGCATGTTTCCCGCAGCTGCCCGCCGGCGTCCGCAGCTATTTTTAGCTGCTAGATTACAGCGGAATAGGTGCAGGAAACATGCGGAGATTCATGCGGCTTACCTGCGGACGTCCCGCCTCTTATCTCCATAGCGGAGGGCCGGGACATCCGCAGGTAATTCCGCATGAATAATTGACATTCAATTATACCTGCGGATGCCCACATCCGCAGCATGGTCGGCAGCCGCACTTTCCGCAGCGTGGACACAGCACTCCCCATGTCCCATAGGATAACATGGGGAGTGACTGTACATGCTAAAACCTGTGGATTTATCTGGAAAATCCAGAAAAATACGCAGGTTTTCCGCGGCAAAATCCGCAGAAACAAGGTCCCGTGGGCACATAGCCTAATGCATCGCAAATACCCAAAATGAAGGAGTTTCCAAGATTTCACCGCCCAGTCATTTAAAAAGGATTCATTTTATTAAACATTACAATAAAATTCATACAGAAAATGGAAGTTAATCATGTGATAACTATATGGACAATAATAAAAATTATATAAATATAAAATTGTTTTCCTCCAATTAAACCGGCTCTTGTCCTTACTTCCAATTAACCTAAATCAGATTTTTGTTTATTTTTTAATTATATATTCTTAAATTTTATTGACATTTTTTGGCTAGCAGAAACATTTATATACGAGGCCAAGAATTGTATAATGGTAATAATAACAAAACCTTCTTCCGCATCCTTTGTCCTCCGTCAAGTCTCGTCTCTTCTTGACAAGATCGCAACGGTGGTGTGACGGCGCGGCACGACTGTTGTCGCCAATCACTGGTCACAATGGTGACACGTTGACATATTGACGTCCTCGTTGGCCCAAGTACATAGTATGGCAGAGGACGAGGGCTACTACTTTCATTATTTTTACCATTTTAAGCCGATTTTATTTAAAAAAAAAAAAAAAAAGTTCATGTGGTAGAAATATAAAGGATATGGGCACCTTTGCAAATTTTTAGTTTTTTGTTTACATGCCTCCTAAATGCAAAATTAAGCAATATAGTCTTCATTAAAAATGGACTACCATTTTGCTGCTAGCTGGTCTGCAAAAATCTGACCCAAATCAGTCAAGAGATCGGATCTCCCTTTCCCTGTGTTACAGGTAGCAGCAAAAATGGGGTTCAGAGTGTGGAGAGGGGAAAAAGCGTCCAAGAAATGCAGCTCACAGGCTGTGGAAAGGGAGGAAAGTGCGTGATCCTTCATTAACTGTAGGAGAAATCAGTCAAGGCTGTGCAGATACATGCGACAGCATCATCGCGGACACACAGACCCCCACCCCCCCAAAATTCAGAATATATATCTGGGTGGGACATCCGATCATGTCTGAAGGGCAGCTTGGGAAGTCGGAAATGAATATAGATTAAAATTTAGTGTAACTCTTTCTTTTAAAAGTTCTCCCTTGGAAATGCAACTTTACACCTTGCCCCGATTAGGTAACGGGTTGCGTCTACGCTCTATAGATGCGCCAGAAGCCACATAACCACGAATGATCACATTTCCAAAGTGTTTGGCTTAAAAATTATTTAGACGCGAGGTGGGAAGAATTTGAGAGGAATTGAAGTCTAATCTTATTTTACAAAAATCTATATTCTCCAGATTTGCTGAACCATAGAAGGCCGGCAAAAAAAAAACAACAAAAAAAAAAACCCTCACAGCTCACCTGTGCTGCTCATTCTCCGCCATAGGTCTTGCACTTCTTACTGCCGTAGCACACTGAATCCCCAGGCATCTTCACGCTGGGCTGGGATCTTCAGCCTCGGTGTTACAAGCCTAAGTCCCGGCTAAGAGTGCATCAAAAGATTGAAGATGATGCCACAAAGTGCGCGGCGACCTTAGGACGCACACTCTAGGCCATGATGCGCGTTGTAAGGTCGCCGCAACATTACCTGCACTCTAGGACGGGACTTGCGGCCGTGATTAGGTTTGGGACATCCTGGAACCTAGTCGCGTCTGGCAGTCCCGGCTTAGCGGAAAGATGACCATGGCTTCAGCACACAGTGGCCGGAAGAAAATGTGTTGAGGGAACACTGAGCAGCGGAGGTAAACTATGAGGTTTTTTGGGGGGGGTGTCAATCAACATCATGCCCTGGGGTCTCAGTGCATAAAGTACCATTCAATTTGTAGAGAATACATTTCCTTTAAAATCGAATTTCCCGGTAAAATCGACACCTATTTGGCAAAGTCAAATCCTTTCATCCCTAATTTAGACAAATTAATTATATTGTCTGTGGTTCCTTCTTCGGAACCTTCCGAGGGTGTCCCTTAATTATAATTTAGATGCGTGTACATCTGAAAACTGATTCTTCGATTACAAGTTTTCACTTTCCGACAACCGAGAGCCTGAAATAGATTTTAGCCGTAGCCTAATTTTATGCAGCTATCGGAGGACGGTATGAATTTGGGTTGACCATTTACTGTATAAGTTTTTCCTTCGCGAGCATCTTACATGAACCAAAATAGCTTAGAAAAAGACTTAAAGCCCAGATTTCTGAAGACTGGCAAGCAAGTTGAACCTATGAATATCACAAAGAGGACACAAACACTACAGTAATAATCTCAAGATTGGTTGTGTCTTGAGTCGGTTTCCTTTACAATAACAAGGCAATCTTTTACAGGGGACACAGAGTCAAACATGCTATTTACATTTCACATTTTCAAAGATGTTCATTTTTAGAACAGCCTTATCGGTTTCCATTTCGGCTGCAATATTCAAGAATACAAATAAAAAAAAAAAAAGAAACGATGAAGCGAAAACTCAGGTGCCAACAACAGCATTGTGCTTCGTAAATAACATTGACTTAGGTGGCAGAGTAGTCCGTAATGGTCTTATTCGGACCGGTTTGGCTCAGTTTTATATCCTATGGCCCGAGAGATGATGCAAAATCGTTTCTTAAGACTCAATAATGTATTTATAGAATGAAAAGGAGTCCTCTGTGTTGTCTCCAAAATGGCACAAGTTCATGGTAAAAGTGTGGGCGATACGTAGACGACATCCCATTACAAGGGTTAGGAGATATCTATACCAAAAAAAAATAAAATAATCCCGTTACTATTCCACAAAGCTTTCTGGCAGCTAAAAGACAGTGGATGATGAAGCTCAGCAGCTTTAGCACCAGTGATAGACGTTGGAATTCTCCAATTGTAGACGTCTTGAATGTAGGCTTGAGGTTTCCAGCTGTTACAAGATATCCTTCCGAATTAAAAATCTCATGTTCATCGCGGCCACAAGAATAAGAAAACAAATAAATAATACAATTGTATTTGTAAAAGTAGGACCAAAAAACCCACCCCGAAAACTCCGAAGCTGTCAGTCCAAGTCTCATATATGGCATTTATGAGGGCGTCAGACCCCAGTGAGTGGAGAAAAGGCGCGTAAGAAAACAGATCAACAATTTATACAGTGGCGCTATAGAGAAAGGGGTACAATTCATTATACTGCATGTATGTGTATAGTCACCCACTATCCCCAAAAATACAGACATGTTCCACAGTCCCCACACAAGGACACCGCATCTCACCTCTATCCAAAAGTAGCGAATCACGTTTGCCAGAGCCGAATAGATAAACCACCATCGACTAGAAGACTAAGAATATTAAAATAATGTAGTCCGAATGTTTCCCTTCAGAGACTATAGTGGTTTCTTTTGGCAAAAAGAGTCAAAAGTAAGACTGGCCATACTGTAGTGGTTACTATTGTTTTATATCAGCGTTGAATGTCTTAAAACTCATCTTTGCGGAGATTGGATTGGCATTGTAGAACAAGCAAAGATTTCCAGCTCTCGTTAAGTAACAAAAAATGTCATTTCATCCGAAATGTTGTGCGGGTTCCATCCCGAAGCTGTATAATAAACCTTTATAAAAAAAAATGTGTCTCGTGCGTCGTTATAAGTCTGTGTAGATGGAGAGGCAGTCTCTTATATGGCATAGGGAACTTGGTGTAAGGATGTGTGTCTGCAGTGGAGGCTAGTAAGGGGTTGTCCAAGACCACAAAACTGATGACCTATCCGTTGGATAGATTAGTGGGAGGTCTGATAGTTAATGTGACTATGTATAGCGAGCGTACATGCACAATAGCTCCATGAACGGCTTAGTGGTCATTCTCAGGTACTGCAGCTCAGCTCCTATTGAGGAGGATGTAAAAGGATGTGCAGTACCCAAAAAAAGGCCTCGACACCATGTACAGTTCAGTTACCATACATTTCCGACAGCTCTGGGGCCTGCTAACAGACTAGTGATGGGCGGGCACTACCATGCTCGGGTCTGGTAACTAGTGATGAGCGGGCACTACCATGCTCGGGTCTGGTAACTAGTGATGAGCGGGCACTACCATGCTTGGGTGGTCAATACTAGTTACAAGTACAGAGCACCCGAGCATGGTAGTGCCCACTCATCACTAGTTACGAGTACTGAGCACCTGTACATGGTAGTGCTCATTCATCACTAGTTACGAGTACTGAGCACCTGAGCATGGTAGTGCCCGCTCATCACTAAGAGTACTGAGCACCTGAGCATGGTAGTGCCCGCTCATCACTAGTTACGAGTACTGAGCACCTGTACATGGTAGTGCCCGCTCATCACTAGTTACGAGTACTGAGCACCTGTACATGGTAGGGCCCACTCATCACTAGTTACGAGTACCGAACACCCGTACATGGCAGTGCTCGCTCATCACTAGTTACGAGTGCTGAGCATCCGTACATGGCAGTGCTCGCTAATCACTAGTTACGAGTGCCGAGCATCCGTTCATGGTAGTGTCTGCTCATCACTAGTTACGAGTACCGAACACCCGAGCATGGTAGTGCTCGCTCATCACTAGTTACGAGTGCTGAGCACCTGAGCATGGTAGTGCCCGCTCATCACTAGTTACGATTACTGAGCACCTGAGCATGGTAGTGCCCGCTCATCACTAGTTACGAGTACTGAGCACCTGAGCATGGTAGTGCCCGCTCATCACTAGTTACGATTACTGAGCACCTGAGCATGGTAGTGCCTGCTCATCACTAGTTACGAGTACTGAGCACCTGAGCATGGTAGTGCCCGCTCATCACTAGTTACGAGTACTGAGCACCTGAGCATGGTAGTGCCCGCTCATCACTAGTTACGAGCACGTTAGGACCCCAGAAGTGATGAGGAGCACTATCTTTGGGTTAGATCATCAATATTAATAATCCTGAACAACCCACTTAAAACCAAAAAGCAGAACACATGAGCAGACAGCATCGAACCACGGGTATTACACAGAGACGAGTGAGGAGACCAACACCACATGCAAGTTACAATTCGGAATGTGCACAGAAAGTCTGGTCATTGGTGAGAAAATCGCTGCCAACCCTGCTAAGAATTTAGTGCATTTTTTTTTTTTTACCAAAAATTTAATTTCAAAATTAAATCAAAATTAAAAGTGGTTTTCAAAGGGTTACAAATAATACTGAAAAGAGAACATTGGCAATAATTAAAAGAAAAAAAAAAAGTTACATATGATTTAAATAATAAAATTGCACGGCAGCTCAAGAAAAAAAAAAAAAATAATTTCAAAAGAAATTTTATAAAAGACCCGGAGGGATCAGCTATAGATTCCAGGACTGAAGATAAGAGATGAGGCCAAGCGAGGACTGAGGAACATCTTGTGGCTTTCACGTTTCCATGCAATGGTTTCCTTTGTTCTTCCCGTGGACAGGAGAGGGGTACGGGTCAGGGGTGTCTGGGAACGCCAACATTTTGTGGACACATTGAACCACACGGCAGGAGCAGGAGGAGGGTTTCGGGGCTGTAGCGGGTGGACATCCACCTGAAGACGTCTGGATCACCCCCGGGTTAGCGAGCTTCCGATTCTGGGCGATTAGTAGCCAGATACTTTGCTCTCATGCTTGACGTGTACTGGTGGAGAAGCGAAAAATAGACAAAAAAAAGGAAATTAGCACAAGGTTGTCCCAGAAATGGAATATAAATCAGCAAGAACTCACTCGATTCTCATCGGGATCGTCGGCAATGTCGGATGAGCGGTTTCTACACAACGGAACTGGATGGTGAGATGAGACTCTGACCGATTAGGCTAAAAACATGACCACAGGGATGAATGGCGAATACATAGAAGTAGCGTTATGTGTAACAGAAGACTCGGATGGAGGTCGTACTGTACAGATACAAGACATGTGCCCTACCACCCATCATCAAGGCTCACGGAGGAGAACCCAAATTCAGAGAGCCCTCCTGTGCATTTATGGAGTATAGAAGTCTAAAATGGGAATCCCCCCCATTCAAGGCCGATCCATGGGACCCCTATAGACCTCAGTGGTGCAGACTGGTCTATATGTGGGGCTGTGCCTCGTGCCGTGGGGTCAATGATCTAACCGGGAACAGCCATGAATATTTTGATCCATCCAACTCCAGTAAGAGTGGGTCTCACATGCACTTTCCTCTCTATATATAAGATGTGTCGTAGTCTCTCTAGTACAGCAAGTGCTACATATGACAAAATCCCCAGAGGATAGATCTAAAGCGAGCTACAAACAACGCAGTGCCAGAAAAAGCTAATACATGAGTCACACTGGGCAGAAAGCCCTTCCAGATACATTCATATGGCAAAGTTGCCTCTAGTTGGATACACACAATCTGTTATGATGCCACAAAACAAAATCAGAGTAAATATAAAATAAAAAAAAATATTATAATAATAAATAATAATAATAAATATAAAAAATAAAATTATACTACTACAAAAAATGAAAAAAATATAAAAAATAAATAAATATAAAAAAAATAATAAATATAAAAAATACTACTATAAAAATGAATATAAAAAATAAAATATGAAAATACAATATATAATATAAAAATGAATAAAAAAATATAATATAAAAAAAAGAGAATTTTGTTTACTTACCGTAAATTCTTTTTCTTATAGTTCCGACATGGGAGACCCAAACCATGGGTGTATAGCTTCTGCCTCCGGAGGACACACAAAGTACTACACTAAAAGTGTAGCTCCTCCCTCCGAGCATATACACTCCCCGGATGACAAATCCAACCAGTTTAGTGCCAAAGCTGAAGGAGGACATCCACCCATAAGTAGAGATAGAGTAAAACCCGGAATAACCGGAACCTCTGTCTACAACAACCACCGGTGAAAACACACGGAACAAGAAAGCTGCCAACAGGCAACAGGGAGGGTGCTGGGTCTCCCATGTCGGAAGTATAAGAAAAAGAATTTACGGTAAGTAAACAAAATTCTCTTTTTCTTCATCGTTCCTTATGGGAGACCCAAACCATGGGACGTCTCAAAGCAGTCCATGGGTGGGAAATAGACCGAAACTGAGAAGTAGGCAAACCTAACTTCACAAAATGGGCGACAGCCGTCCGAAGGATGCGTCTGCCCAAGCTCGCATCTGCCGAAGCATGAGCATGCACTTGGTAGTGCTTCGAAAGGGTGTGCAGACTAGACCAAGTGGCAGCCTGACAGACCTGCTGAGCCGTAGCGCAAGAGGCACCGACAGCTCTGGTCGAATGCGCCTTAATCCCCGGCGGGGGAGGCACCTGAGAACATTGGTAGGCATCGGATATGGCCGACCTAATCCAACGAGCTAGGGTCGGTTTAGAAGCCGAGAAACCCTTGCGCTGACGTGTGGTCAGCACAAAAAGAGAGGTGCACCGCCTAAAAAAACAGCGGTGCGTGACACATAGATCCGGAGCGTCCGCACCAAATTAAAGCATGCAACGCTTTCTCAAAGCGATGCACAGGGGCCGACAAAGGGAAGACAATGAAATGTCCTGGTTAAGGTGGAAAGGAGACACCACCTTAGGGAGAAGGCCCGGAGTCGGACGGAGAACCACCTTGTCTTGGTGAAAAACCAAAAAGGGTGACTCCGAAGAGAGCACAGTCAAATCAGAGACTCTCCTGAGAGAAATTATGGTCACCAGAAAGACCACTTTCTGTGAAAGACGAAACAACGAAACCTCCCTAAGAGGCTCAAAAGGGGGGTTTCTGTAAGGCCATGAGGACCAGTTAAGGTCTCAGGGATCCAGAGACCGCCGGTAAGGCGGGATGATGTGAGATGCGCCCATGCGCCTGAAGGTGCGCACCTTGGCCAGCCGGGCGATATGCCGCTGGAACAACGCTGACAGAGCCGAGACCTGTCCCTTGAGGGAATGAGGAACAGTTCTAGCTGCAGGCCGGACTGTAGAAAGGACAGGGAAGAACGACACCAGGACAGGAAAATTCTCCAAGTCCTGTGGTAAATCCTGGCCGAGGAAGACTTCCGAGCCTGAGTCATAGTGAAGATGACCTCGGAAGGAATGCCTGAAGCCGTAAGGATTCAGGGCTCAAGAGCCACGCCGTCAATCTGAGAGCCGCAGAATTCTGGCGGAAAACGGACCTTCTGAAAGAAGGTCTGGCCGGTCCGGGAGATGCCACAGCACCTCTACGGACAGACGGCGCAGGTCTGGGAACCAAGCTCGCCTGGGCCAGTCTGGGGCGATGAGAACGACCCGACGGCCCTGCATTCTGATCTTGCGCAGGACTCTGGGCAAGAGAGCTAGAGGGGGAAACACGTAGGCCAGACGGAACTGGGACCAATCTGGAACCAGCGCGTCCGCTGCCAAGGCCTGAGGATCGTGGGAGCGAGCCACGTAAACCGGGGCCTTGTTGTTGTGCCGGGATGCCATTAGATCCACTTCCGGAGTGCCCCGCCTGCTAAATTGACCGGAACACTGCCGGATGCAGGGCCCACTCGCCGCTGTCCACGGTTTGACGGCTGAGATAATCTGCCTCCCAGTTTTCTGCGCCTGGGATGTGGACTGCGGATATGGAGGACTTGGAGTCCTCCGTCCACTGAAGGATACGTTGAACTTCCAACATTGCTAGGCGGCTGCGAGTCCTAGGAGTACAGCCCTGATTTCCAGCACATTGATCGAGAGGGCTGATTCGGACGGAGTCCAAGTGCCCTGTGCTCGGTGGTGGAGAAACACTGCTCCCCAGCCGGATAGACTGGCATCCGTGGTGAGAATCACCCAGGACGGGGCCAGAAAGGAGCGTCCCTGGGACAGAGAGAGGGGCCGAAGCCACCACTTAAGAGAGCTCCTGGTCTGTGGCGACAGAGCCACCAGCCTGTGCAAGGAAGAGGTCCCTTGTCCCAACAGCGGAAAATGTCCAGCTGCAGGGGACGCAGATGGAACTGGCAAGGGGAACCGCTTCCATTGACGCCACCATCTGACCCAGCACCTGCATGAGGTGCCTGATGGAATGACGGCGGAGCCTCAGCCGCCAGATGAAGGGACTGCTGTTTGACTAAGGGCAGCTTCACAAGTGCCAGCAGAGTCTCGAATTGCATCCCTAGGTACGTAAGTTCCTGGGTCGGGGTCAGAGTGGACTTGCAAGCGTGGCGAGAGTGAGCGAGACACTCCGCTGAGAGTGAGCGAGACACTCCGCTGAGAGTGAGCGAGACACTCCGCTGAGAGTGAGCGAGACACTCCGCTGAGAGTGAGCGAGACACTCCGCTGAGAGTGAGCGAGACACTCCGCTGAGAGTGAGCGAGACACTCCGCTGAGAGTGAGCGAGACACTCCGCTGAGAGTGAGCGAGACACTCCGCTGAGAGTGAGCGAGACACTCCGCTGAGAGTGAGCGAGACACTCCGCTGAGAGTGAGCGAGACACTCCGCTGAGAGTGAGCGAGACACTCCGCTGAGAGTGAGCGAGACACTCCGCTGAGAGTGAGCGAGACACTCCGCTGAGAGTGAGCGAGACACTCCGCTGAGAGTGAGCGAGACACTCCGCTGAGAGTGAGCGAGACACTCCGCTGAGAGTGAGCGAGACACTCCGCTGAGAGTGAGCGAGACACTCCGCTGAGAGTGAGCGAGACACTCCGCTGAGAGTGAGCGAGACACTCCGCTGAGAGTGAGCGAGACACTCCGCTGAGAGTGAGCGAGACACTCCGCTGAGAGTGAGCGAGACACTCCGCTGAGAGTGAGCGAGACACTCCGCTGAGAGTGAGCGAGACACTCCGCTGAGAGTGAGCGAGACACTCCGCTGAGAGTGAGCGAGACACTCCGCTGAGAGTGAGCGAGACACTCCGCTGAGAGTGAGCGAGACACTCCGCTGAGAGTGAGCGAGACACTCCGCTGACAGTCTGCACTGGATGAAACCCTGACTAGAAGGTCGTCCAGGTAAGGAATCACTACCAACCCCTGGAGGAGCTGAACCGCAACTGGTGAAGACACGAGGGGCCGTGGCTAACCCAAAGGGGAGAGCCACGAATTGGAAATGTTCCTCTCCAATTACAAAACGTAGCCAACGCTGGTGTGAAACTGCGATTGGCACAAGCAGATAGACATCTCTGATGTCGATGGATGCCAAGAAATTTCCTTGGGTCATTGACTGATCGCAGAGATTCCATGCAAAATTGCCGTACCTGAACATGCTTGTTGAGAAGCTTGAGATCCAGGTCGGAAAGCACCGTCCTTCTCGGGGACTAGGAAGAGATTTGAGTAGAAATCTCAGAACCGTTCCCAGTCGGGAACTGGTACAATTATTCCATTGGCCTGCAAGAGTGCCACGGCCTGTGAGAAGGCGGCGGCCTTGGAGCAGGGGGGAGTTGACAGAAAAAAATCTGTTTGGCGGGCTGGATAGAATTCTATTCTGTAGCCGTGGGAGATGGTAACCCACACCCACTGATCGAAGACGTGTTGAAACCACACGTCGCCCAAGAGGGAGAGCCTGCCACCGACCAAGGACGTTACTGGCGCGGCCAGATAATCAAGAGGAGGCTGCCTTGGTGGCAGCAGCTCCTGCCGACTTAGGACGCGGCTTCATGCGCCAGTTGGTTTACGGACCTTGGCTGAGTTAGTGGACGAGGCCGAGGGCTTAGAGGACGACCAGTTAGAGGAAACGAAAGGAACGAAACCTCGACTGGTTCCTGCCCTGGAAGGTTTCCTGGGTTGTGGCATGGAGGTACTCTTCCTGCCAAAAACCTCCTTAATAATTTCATCCAGTTGTTCACCGAACAGACTGGTCCCAGCAAAAGGGAGTCCAGCAAGGAACTTCTTAAGAAGCATCTGCCTTCCACTCTCGAAGCCACAGGAACCTGCGGATAGCGAGGGAAGTAGCCGAGGCCACCGCAGAGCGGTGACAGTCTCCAGCTATAGGATGAAAAGACTGAAGCCTGGAAGTTAAGACAACCATGTCGGGCATAAAGACCCTGGTGAGGGAACGCTTCTTCTCCCGAGAAGCAGAGATGGCTTTGAGAGCCCGCACTGCTGCAAAAGATGGGGAGAACGAGGCCCCTGCCGCCTCATATATAGATTTGGCCAGAAGGACAACCTGGCGGACAGTGGGATCTTTAGAGAGGTGCCGTCAGCCACTGACACAACTGTCCGGGCTGAGAGACTAGACACCGTAGGGTCCACCCTTGGTGAATGAGCCCACTCCTTGACCACCAGTGGTGGAAGGGGGAAACAGTCATCAGAACCACGCTTTGGGAAGCGTCTGTCAGGACAGGCTCTGGGTTAGGTCACAGTGGCCTGAAAAAACTGGAGTGGTTAAAGAACACACTCCCCGTTCTCTTAGGCAAGGTATACTGATGCTTTTCTGCTAGAGGGGGTTTCACCCCTGATACAGGCAGATTGAGGTCCAGTACAAATATAATGGACGCAATCAAATGATTAGCATCTGCGTCACCTTTCGGACAAAATGGTACATGGAGTAGCGTCCAAGCCCCTAGTAAAGGCATCCTCCTTGTCCTGCGAGTCAGCTCGTGAATCAGAGCCGCGGGACGAGGAAGGAAAGGGGGACCCTGCGTCTCCATTTTAGGAGGACGGGGTCTGAGCCAGATGAAGAATCCTCTGTGAGCTTTGCTGAGCGAGCCGTAGCAGCAGAAGCGCCCTGAGAAGGGGGCTGATGCATGCTCAGCAGTGTCCGGGACAGCTGTCCCCTGGAGAGAGGGATTCTACCCAAACCGGGGGATCAGCCACCGGAGCCGGAGCAGCCGGAGGGACCACTGGGGGATGAGCTTCCAGGCTGCGGCACCACTATGTTAGAACAGGCATCAAAATGTGGTTATGTGCTCGGTACAGACAGTACAAGACTAAATGCGGTGCATAATAAAAACAGCCTTGCAGCCCTGCTCTGATAAGAGACATGCTGCAGAAGTGGGGGCTCTGTCCTGAAAGACCCCCAGCAGAGTATATAAACAGGGTATATAAGCAGCTGCACAACCAGAGGTTGTGGCTTGCCAGACCGTTTAACATAGGAACATCTCTGTGCCCTCCAGATCCCCCAGAAGTGGGGGCTCTGTCCAGAAAGACCCCCAGCAGAGAATATAAACAGAGTATATAAGCAGCTGCACAACCGGAGGTTGTGGCTTGCCAGACCGTTTAACAATCTCTGTGCCCTCCAGATCCCCCAGAAGTGGGGGCTCTGTCCCAGGCCCCCGTTTGCCACCATGTGCTATGAGACATTGAGAACGCTGAGAACATGGCGTCCGCAGCGAGGAGAGGGGGCGGGGCCTACTCTGAGAGCAGGACGGAGGGCAAATGAGGCATACAGGGGAGAAAATCTTTCCTCAGTGAGGAGTGTCCCTTCCCTGTGCTGAATAGCCGCTGGGCGGAGCCACACTGTCCCACTGCACTGACTGACATGCAGGGGTAGAGAATCGAAACTAGGCCTCAGGCGAAGCCGGGGCCTAGATTTAAACATGCGGCCAGCGTGGAGGCACCATCGGCGCGGTTCTCCAGTGAAAACTGGAGAACCGGCCGGAAATGTTAACACAGTGATAAAACACACTCTCCCCCAATATTAAAGTACAAGGGACCCCTGGAAGGACCACCGTCTGTGGTAATAACGTCTCAGTACTTAGCTTATGAGACGCAGGTGCCAGGTCCCTGGGGGGTCATCGCTCCGTCCGTCAGGGTCCTGAAAAGGGCTGCGGATGGAGACCGGTCTCCTGCAAAGCAGTGAGAACCGTGATGGCTCCCACTTCAAGCCAGAGCCCAAGGGATGGTGAAGGAGCGCGGCATGTGAAGGCTCCAGCCTTGTAACATCAACCTTAACAGCACCGCCGACACAGTGGGGTGAGAAGGGACATGCCGGGAGTCCAGATTGGACCCGCTTTTCTTCCAAATCTTTGAAATCAAAAATCAGAGGATGCATGTGTGTGTGACCTCCTGAACACAAAGCATTGAACTGGTTGGATTTGTCATCCGGGGAGTGTATATGCTCGGAGGGAGGAGCTACACTTTTAGTGTAGTACTTTGTGTGTCCTCCGGAGGCAGAAGCTATACACCCATGGTTTGGGTCTCCCATAAGGAACGATGAAGAAAAAAATAAAAAATATAAAAATAAATAATATAATAAATAATATAAAAAAAAAAACAAAAAAAAACAGTAGTCCCATCAATTCCACCTTGCTGACAGTTTCCATTTTCCTATGGTATGCTATAAAAAGGCAGTAAAAAAAAAATTCACATTAATGCTAGATTTATGTTGGAAAAAAAAAAAACCAAACAACAAAAAGTCAGTCTACCACCCCACTTCCCAAAAAGACAGGTCGGCAAACCTCCTAATTCTTCAAAAGACAAGTCAGTGACCCTCTCCACCCTTGCAAAAAAAAAAAAAAAAAAAAGAAGACGAAAAAAAAACAAAAACCAGGTCAGCAAGCGTTCTTGTCCCAGTTAGGACATGCCTGGTTACCATTATACCCAACATGGCCTGAAGTGGTGGCGCACATAGGTGTCTGTGCTCACAATCACACACAGGCAGCGTCACATCGTGGCCTCACCGTGCACCTCATCACGATGGGAATAAAGGAGCCAGGGATGTAAGACGAGGGCAGCATTCCCCATCCTGATGGGGTTAATCAGCATTATGAACTCCATTATATAATATCCCTTTTAATTCCGGGTTGGCCTCCATTGCTCCACATAGAAGTGAAGAATATAGAACTAGTGATGAGCGGGCAACTACCATGCTCAGGGGCTCAGTACTTGGAACTAGCAGTAGGACGCTCGGATGAGTGTAACTTGAGTACCCAAGCATGATGAAAGTCAATGGGGGCCTCGAGTACCCAAGCATGATGGAAGTCAATGGGGGCCTCAAGTACCTAAGCGTGATGGAAGTCAATGGGGGCCTCGAGTACCTAAGCGTGATGGAAGTCAATGGGAGCCTCGAGTACCCAAGCATGATGGAAGTCAATGAACAACTCGAGTACCCAAGCATAATGGAAGTCAATGGGGGCCTCAAATAACCAAGCAAGATGGGAGGGACTCAAGTACTCAAGCATGATGGAAGTCAATGGGAGATTCGAGTACCCAAGCATGATGGAAGTCAATGGAGGACACTTTTCCTGAAGATTTCCCAGAAAAATTCTTGAGTCCCCCATTGAGTCCCAACCTGCTTGAGTCAAGTACTGAGCCCCCGAGCATGGTAGTACCCGCTCATCACTCTATAGAACAGAATGCAGAGTTTTCCACTGACCATTTCCTAATGGTTTCCATTAAACACAAAACTCAAATATCCCAACGAGAGGTGACTATGGAAGTTCACCGACCTCCTGAGAGATTACAGATATTCAAGACATCCACCGATTCAATTCATCAACTTCTTATTATATATTGTACCACCATGTGCTCCGGCCCATACACATTAAATTAGGAGGTGGAATATGCTGGAGAAAAAGACAGATTGGGCATGCTGGATGTCAACATGTCTCATCCTTTGGGGAGATTAGCTGATGCCAGAGGTGTCAGACAGGCGACAATCGGTAAGGTGGCTTCCATTTCAAAAAAGGGGTTTCTCTTCCTAAATGCCCCTTAAACAAAAAAGGATAGAAGTTGGCTGAACCCGCCGATTGTGGCCGGTCATCTACGGTGTATGATAGCGGCATTACCCTCCTCCCAAGCGGAGCACGCATAGATTACCGAGGACTCATGTGTATGGGAGAGATAGCGCTCAGCCACACAAGTGCTCAGCTGAACAGTATCTAAGGAGTTTGGGACCCTTAAGACTAAATTTGCCTAAAAGACTATTTGGCCGAAAAGCTTTTTTTTTTGGAATGGGGATTTAGTAAAAGGTAAAGGGTTATTCCCATCACCAAGATCCTATCCCAATATCAAATCCCTCCAATTAGAAATGTAGTATAGTTCTGCTGATTAGCCATGTCTCTTACCTCATGTGCAGGGCATTGAGCTTAGATATCCATGGCTATGACCTCATGTGCAGGGCATTGCAGCTTAGATATCCATGGTTATGACCTCATGTGCAGGGCATTGCAGCTTACATATACATGGCTATGACCTCATGTGCAGGGCATTGCAGCTTAGATATCCATGATTATGACCTCATGTGCAGGGCATTGAGCTTAGATATCCATGGCTATGACCTCATGTGCATTGCATTGCAGCTTAGATATCCATGGTTATGACCTCATGTGCAGGGCATTGCAGCTTAAGTATCCATTGTTATGACCACAAGCAACTAACTGGAAGTAACCATGGATACATAAGCTGCAATGCCCTGCGCATGAGGTAAGTGACATAGCTAATCAGGAGAACTATACTACATTTCTAGAAGCTAAAAACAGTCCAAAACCTTTAATAAAACCCTATTGCAAAAACTATTTGCATTTAGGTGTCTAAACCCAGTTTCTCTCCCTACAATACATTAAATAACGGATCTTCGCGTGTCCCCATATGGCCCGAATTTTACCCGTGACCTTAATTCATTCATCAAGTGCAACAATAACACAAGACGCAAATTTCCAGTGCATTAATGGCTCCCTGGGCTCCTACATGTCGGGATCACCTGAACGCAAGCGTAACACAGTACTAGCCATGAAAACAATGGAGGGAGATGGCAGGAAATCCACGGAATGGTCATTGTTTTCTGCAGGAATGGAGGTCAATGTGTTAACACCTGTGAAGGGGAAGGAAACGAGAGAGAACAAAAACACCAACAATTTACAGCCCCAAAGTTACTGAAATGACAAACACGGGAGAGCGGTGAGAGGAAGGGGAGAAGGATTGCAAGCTCAGCTAGTCCGCGTGCATGCAGCGAGCAAGTATGCAGTGAGCAAGTATGCAGTGCCGGAGCGATACCCTCTGCCAAGTGGAAGGGGCTGCAGCCAAAGCGGCACAGCAGGCGGTCAGACAGCGGAAGCACACGCAGCGTGAGGCCATCGCCAGGGATCAGACGAGGATGAAGAGGACGTGTTCAGAGCGGTGTGGGTCAGAAGTGTCCAGGCGGCTGAAATGTGATCATGGATGGATGGCTTACTACCACCACACAGGCCGGACTCCTCCAGGACAAGAACAGACCGCACAAGACTAAAGCCTGGCTCATAACTAGAGCAAAAAGATGGCGCCTGACTACACTGCGATGGTTCACCAGGTCTAGTCTTAGGGTGCGGACACACGGAGCGGAGAAAACCCAACCATGTAATGATCGGCACAGTCCTCGTATATAACAGTAATGGCCAGGCGTTATTATACATACCGGAAAGACTGCTTGCCCATTAAGGAAAAGACCCTTAAGAGGGGCTGTCCCATACATACAGTGGGGGTCCAACTGCTGAGATGCCAACATAGGCCATAGAGGTTCTATGTACCCCACGTGAATGGAGCAGTACTACAGCGGTGGGACCACAGCTCCATTCATTTCTATGGGAGTGGAAGTGTGTGTGTGTGTGTGTGTGTGACCATAACTATATTTAATAGGAACTGTAGTGAGTATGTGCGACTACTGCTATATTCACTTCTGTGAAAGTGGTAATGAGTATGTGCGATTAGAGCTCCGTTCACTTCTATGCAAGTGGTAATGAGCATGTGCGAATACTGCTCCATACACTTCTATACAAATGGTAATGAGCATGTGCGACTATATTGCTCCATTCCCTTCTATACGGGTAGTAATGAGTATGTGCAACTACAGCTCCATTCACTTCTATACATCAGGTAATGGGCATGTGCGACTACTGCTCCATTCCCTTCTATACAAGTGGTAACGAGCATGTGCGACCATTGCTCCATTCACTGCTATACGAATGTTAATGAATATGTGCAACTACTGCTCCATTCACTTCTATATCAATGGTAACGAGCATGTGCGACTACTGCTCAAATCCCTTCTATATGAGTGGTAGTGAGTATGTGCAACTATTGCTTCATTCACTTCTATGGGAGTGGTAGTGAGCTTATGTGACTACTACTTCATTCACGTCTATGGGAGCGGTAGTGAGCTTATGTGACTACTGCTTCATTCACTTCTATACGAGCGGTAGTGAGCATGTGCGACTACTGCTCCATTCACTTCTATATGAATGGTAGTGAGCATGTGCGATTATTGCTCCATTCACTTCTATGGGAGCGGTAGTGCTCCATTTACGCAGGGGACACAGGACCCCATTTTCCTGACTACTTGGACCGCTACTGACCCTACATTTATCACCTATTTCCTAATAGGAGCAATAAAAGAAAAAAAAAAAAAAAAAGCTGCTGGAAAGTCCGGACCCTAAAGGACCTGTAAGCCATAAAATATAGCTGCAGCGCCTTTTCTTACTCTCCAAGTACCTCTCTCCATATGTGTTTCCTCAGCACTCTGTACAGTGATGACCCTCTGCTACTCCTCTGGGAAATATATGAGCAAACTGACAACTGGGCATGAAGCGCGCTAGTGTTATTGACCCGCATGGTCTTATACTGTCCAATCAGTGCTGGCAGATCCAGACACGTCCTAATGACAAGGTGACGACTCCCAGTGATTGGGTCAATTGTGTATTTTCAGGAGGAGTAACAGAGGGACGTGACTATGCAGAGCGCTAAGGAAAGAGGTTCCAGCATTGCAATCTGGTGGGAAATGCAATAGGGTGGGTGAGAAAACCTACATCATATACTAGAGGATGCAGGCGGAAGCGGAGACGTCTCATGGAGCGGACACTGACGCGAAGGGAGTGTAGACCAGAAGCAGCGCCTCCCTTGTCTATAGGTTGCAGCTGGTATTGCACCTCACCCTACAATACCAGAGATAGCCCAGACTGGATGGGGAAAGACATTATAAAAGATGAGGAGGAGAAAAAAAAAAAAAAAAAGTGTTTTTTTTATAGCACCTTGATTGATCGATGCAGGTAATGAGCTCTCACGAGAAGACCGTGATGTCCAGAGAATGGAGCCACGATTTCGCTTTTTTCCCCCTCATTCTTTGTATGGGGTAATGGGAACGGGCCCTTTAAAAGATCCAGTGACAAACCCACATGGGCAGCTGGTATCTAGATATAAAAATGTGATCAAGTCTAATTGTGGCCAGGGCCGAGGCACAAGGATGCAAACATTGGCCGGCCATACGGCTCTCCGGTGGAGAACACGCTGGGCACGGCCACCACTATGGAGGAAGGGCAGCCGGTGACACTGGTGATCCTGGGGTCGCAGGAGGGGCCGGTATTCCCGCTTACTTTCCAGGTTTCTTTTATATAGGATTTTAATGTATTCTTCTACATTTGTTGTACTTTTTAGTTTTTGTTTTACAGTTTTTAGGTGGCAACAAATTTGTGCCACGTGTCATAGATGGAGGAGTCCCATAGGTGCATTCGGCTGGAGTGACACATGGAGCACGTGCCCGAGGTGCATCTGTGGAGAAGCAGTTTTTGCCTGGATCAGTCACGGTCACACAAATTCAGCCATGATTCTTTTCTAACTTAGTCACGCCCCCAGGATTATAATTGATTACACCACAGGTCCTTTAGTATCCCTTCTCTGCTGAGCTCCGCCCATTAGTCACATGATCGTGACAGCACAGGTCCTACACAACCACTTCCCTTCTGCTGATTACCACAGGTCCTTTAGTATCCCTTCTCTGCTGAGCTCCGCCCATTAGTCACATGATCGTGACATCAGGACAGGGCCTGCACAACTACTAAAGGACCTGTGATAATCAGAAGAGAAGTGGTTGTGCAGGACCTGTGCTAATGTCACGATCATGTGACTAATGGGCGGAGCTCAGCAGAGAAGTGATGATGAAGGACCTGTGGTAATCAGCAGAAGAGAAGTGGTTGTGCAGGACCTGTGCTGATGTCACGATCATGTGACTAATGGGCGGAGCTCAGCAGAGAAGTGATGATGAAGGATCTGTGGTCATCAGCAGAAGAGAAGTGGTTGTGCAGGACCTGTGCTGATGTCACGATCATGTGACCGTAATGGGCAGAGCTTAGCAGAGAAGTAATAGTGAAGGACCTGTGGTGTAATCAATTATAATGCTGCAGATGTGACCAAGTTAAAAAAAGAATCAAGGCTGAATTTGAGTGACAGTGACTGATCAAAGCAAAAGCTCCACCCCAATGACAAACCATGACAGGTGGCCTTTAAGGTACAGATACAGCCTCAGCTGAAAATTGTTTGGCCGACTTTTTTTTTATACCAATGCCCTCATATGCGTGCACGCTCGCTTTAGGTGAGCATGCTTTTTCAATGTAGGAGTTTATCCTGTGGGAGAAAAAAAAAGGGTCAGATGTTGAAATTCTACCAGCCTGATCCTTCCAACTCACACAATATTCAGTCCCGCTGTCCTGCCGAAATAGGTGGGCTTGGCCGATATATCTTCTATAGTGGGGGCCTTTATCCTCAGAATTAGTGGATATCACAGAGATCAGAAAGTGATGGAACATCCTGAGATATGCCATCACTTCAGAGGATGGGAATATCGGCAAGAGCTGTAGAAATCCTCTTAACTAGTGATGGGTGGACCCGGGACTGTAAAAGTTCAGATTTGCGCAGTTTCAAAACATACCCGAAGGCCAGGCCTGGAATTTTCAAAGTATTCCTGCTAATGATCCGGATCCGGTACTCGGGATAACAAAAAAATTAAAAAGTAAAAGAAAAAAAGATAATAAAGCAAGAGGCGCTATACTTACTGAGCATCCAGCGCGGCTGTAACTGCTCCTGCAGCCTCTCCTCCTTGGGCTGCTCATTAGGCTCATGCATATTCACTGCTTTCCCCGCACATCAGTGTCTGTGGTTGCTTGCAGTCAGATGCGCCCTCACGCTGAGTGACAGCCTGTCTGACCCTTCCAATCACAGACCCTGTTTGTGGGTCTCTATCAAAAAGTAAAAATAAATAAGGTTGGCGTAGGGTCCCCCCATATTGTGATACCCAGCACAGATAAAGCGTATCATGTCCCCAGACGTGCACTTATCTTTGCGGTGTAAAAAAATAAGAGGAACTGAATGTGACTTTTTTTTTTTAATTTAATTAAAAAAAAAACAAAAAAAAAAACAGTGCGATCCAACCCCCCCCACAATTTTGATACCCAGCCATGATTAAGCCCGATATCTGGGGGTTGGTATTTTAAGGCTGGGGAGACCCATGGTTATTGGGAGCTCCCCAGCCTAAAAATAGCAGCCTGCAGCCGCCCGGGATTGTCGCATCCATTAATTGCAACAATCCCAGCACTATACCCATCTCTTCACAATTGCCCTGGTGCAGTGGCAATCTGGGTAATAAGGGGTTAATGGCAGCCCAAAGCTGCCTCTAAGCACTTGATTAGTAATCGGGTGCATCTATGAGACAACCCCATTACTAACCTGTAAGTGGAAAGAAAAACACAAACATCGAAAAAATGCTTTATTTGGAATAAAAGACAAAAAAACCCTCTTTCACCACTTTATTAACCCCCAAAACACCCCTGCAGGTCCCCTGTAATCCACAAGAGGTCACACAACGATTTGAGCTCAGCTACATCTGAAATTACAGCACGTGATCATGGAACATGTCCGCACGGTCTAACTGCAGGCAGGGGCTGAGACGTAATCAGCTGTGACGTTACTAAAGTAAACTGCGGTCATAGCTGGCAGGTTCCCACGATCCTCTACCTGTGACCACAGCTAACCTGACCTCAGGAGGGGTCACAGTTTAATGAATTACCCTGAGGTCAAGTTACCTGCGGTCACAGGTGGAAGACCATGGGAACCTCCCAGCTGTGACCGCAACTCACCTGAGTGACAGCACTGATCGCGTCTGCACTGATAGTCTCTGCCTGCAGTTACAGTGTGCGCACATGTTCCATGATCATGCGCTGTAATTTCAGACGTAGCAGAGCTGAATCGTCATGGGACTTCGTGTGGATTACGCCATATCTGCAGGCATACTTAGGGGGTTAATAAAGTGGTGTCTTTTATTCAAATAAAGAATTTTTTTCGGTGTTTGTGTTTCTTTTTACTTCGAGATTAGTAATGTGGAGTCTCAGATGTCTCCTACTACTAATCTAGGGCTTAGTAGCAGCTGTGGGCTGCCATTAACCCCTTATTACATCGACTGCCACCACACCAGGGCAAATCGGGAAGAGCCAGGTAAAGTGCTGGAATTGTGCCATCTAATGGATGTGACAATTCTGGGAGGCTGCTATTTTTAGGCTGGGAGGCTCCCAATAACCATGGGTCTCCCCAGCATGCGAATACCAGCATCCAGCTGTTAGGCTTTATCATGTCTGGGTATCAAAATTGGGGGGGACCACGCTGTTTTTTAAAAATATTTATAAAAAAAACCCCCAAAAAAAAAAAAAAATCCCACCCGCCTGTGGTTCCTTTTATTTTGATACACAGCTAAGATAAGTGCACAGCTGGGGGCTGCAGCCTGTAGCCGTGGGCTTTATCTGTGCTGGGTATCATAAAATGGTGGGCGGCCCCAACGCCAATTTATTTATTTTTATGCCACTATGGAAGCATTGCATATGCATGAAGGGTAATGAGCGGCCCCGAAAGTGAATGGGCGGCCGCGGGAGCGGTTACAGCCACGCCAGAGCCTCAGTAAGTACTGCGCGCCTGCTCCTATTCCCCTATCCCTTCTACTACCATTTTTAATCGCCGGATTCTGGCCCCCATAGACGTATATGGGGATCGGCATCCGGCCAGAGCCAGATTTTTTTTTTTTAAAGGTCCGTCGGTCCCGGCTATCTGCGAGTCTGCTTTTCACTACTTCTAACCAATCTAATATACTAGGACCAAGTGGCCGGGTGAGGAGGAGCAATCACTGCCTGCACATACAAGGCACAAAGCATGCTGGGACTTGTAGTCAGCTCGGATGTCATATAACGGCCTCTTGGTGAAAGTGGGATGAGAACATCTTGAAGTTGTACACGATGCGTGAAATCTGTGGTTTCCTACAAGATCCTTGTGCAGATGCCGCCCCTTTAAGAAGGCGACTGTCGCATTTCAGGCTTCGGCTGTAGTGTTGCGGGAGTTGGTGGAGATGTGTAAAGTAAAAGGCGTTGGCCCGGGAAGAGGAAGAGAAGGAGGAGAAGAGTGCAGGGTAGAGGGGGAGGAGAGGGGTGAGTGAGGGGGAGGAGGACCCGGGGTTCAGTACCTGTTCGGATAGAGAGCGCTGTTACCAGTACGTCCGTGCACTGTCCGAGGGCTTAAACTGCCAGCTCAAATGGCTGCTACTGTCCATGGCAGCCAAATACAACTGTGAGGTTGCAGGAAAGAAAGAGAAAAAGAAAGTGGAGCCTGAACGTGCATGAAACATGATATAGTGCAGCCGCCACACCATGGTGAATCGTCCATCCATGTGTGCGCAGGAGGGGGCGCTATCACTCTACGGGAATAGCCCTGGATCAAAAATAGGGAGCACACGGGGGAGGGGAAGACCGGGAGAAGAGATACCAACAAACACTGGAGCAGGCGAGACGGCTCTACACCGAGCATCTGTGCGGCTTTGGTCTATAGAGATCCCTACCTGGTAGGTACCATAGGTGTCCATAGTGGAAGCATGAATGACCTGCAAATTGTGCACGAGATCCAGACGCTCGAGGCTGGCACCTCCAGGGCAGGAGATCCAAACACTCGTGGGTGACACCTCCTCCTGGGCAGGAGATCCAAACGCTCGTGGCAGGCACCTCCTGGACAGGAGATCCAAACGCTCATTGCTGGCACCCTCCTGTGCAGGAGATCCGAACGCTCGAGGCTGGCACCTCCTGGGCAGGAGATCAGAACGCTCGAGGCTGGCACCTCCTGGGCAGGAGATCCGAACGCTCGAGGCTGGCACCTCCTGGACAGGAGATCCGAACGGTCGAGGCTGGCGCCTCCTGGACAGGAGATCCGAACGCTCGAGGATGGCGCCTCCTGGACAGGAGATCCGAACGCTCGAGGATGGCGCCTCCTGGACAGGAGATCCGAACGCTCGAGGATGGCGCCTCCTGGACAGGAGATCCGAACGCTCGAGGATGGCGCCTCCTGGGCAGGAGATCCGAACGCTCGAGGCTGGCACCTCCTGGGCAGGAGATCCGAACGGTCGAGGCTGGCACCTCCTGGGCAGGAGATCCGAACGGTCGAGGCTGGCACCTCCTGGGCAGGAGATCCGAACGCTCGAGGCTGGCACCTCCTGGGCAGGAGATCCGAACGCTCGAGGATGGCGCCTCCTGGACAGGTTACGAGACAATTGTAAGGCTGGAGTGCACCACACCTTCTTTGTGCCCTTCCCTTTACTCGATTACCTTCCAAAATGTTGGATGCCTATCCCACCGACCACTTCCCACATCGTCCAACACCCTGCAGAGATCTGCATACCAATCCAATCCAATATGTCCAACCCTTCTTTGACTTGACCTCAGCCATTAGAAGTCTTGGGAGACCCCATTATATGGACAACTGGCCGACATTCATGGTAAATCCGCTATCTGAAGCTGAATTCCATTCTATGTATACATGCGACCACTGCTCTATTCACTTCAATGGGAGTGGAAGGGTGCAGGTGTAACAGTGAATGGAGCGGCGGTTACAAGGGCGCATCAGACCCCTGTAATCGGGACCCCACCATTCATACATTAATCAACATTATTGCTGGTTTGACCCCTTTTAATCAGTCATATCAGATAAATCTTGCTGGGTCGCCCATGTAATGTGTATGGGAATCTCCTTACTGTATACCGATGGCAGCTGTCTGGTCAGTTAAGGGTTGCACATGTTGGATTTCAACATGTGTGATCCTTCTGTTCTCTCCACTAGTGTCTTATTCTGAACGCATGCACGCTCGGTATAGTTGAGCATGCATGGTATATTGCAAACAGCTTTTTATAGTGCATGGACAATTATATGCAACCTTGTATCAGTGATACAGGTAAATATCCCCAGTAATAATGCCCGTGGACGGATGTGGACAGATCTACTTAGGTCTGGTATGGAGAACAGATTTCTTCATCCTATCACACACAGTGAGAAATCTCTGCCGTCACCTTCCCCATTGCCGTAGTGCTGCACTGAGCGGACGCAGTCGGGGATGTCACAGTAATGAGTTTTAATTAGTCAAGCCTTGCATGACCATTCAATTTCATTGTTAATTTTCCCTTTAATGAGCCGCCCCGGGGAGACGGCAGACGCCGGTGTATAACGCGGCCGCTATGGGGGAAGGTCATCTGTCAAATCTGAAAGCATTTAGCTCAATAGAGGTCATACGGTGTAAATTTTCCCCATTTAATCCATAGAAGACTCAGTTTTTCTGATAGAGAAACAGATACAGATAATACAGAAAAGTCTGAGTACCTGCAGCCACCACTAGAGGGAGCTGAAGAGCTTACTGTATACAATTCGCCAAATAATAAGTAAGCTCCCCCCCCTAGTGGTGGCTGCAGGCAGCTAAACAATTATCCATGATCATCCAATTACTACAGCTCTTGGCAATGTATTCGGAGCCGTGTATCAGAAAAACCGGAACCGCGACATTCAAGAATATTAGACAGGGATATGAGGGCAGCAGATATCATTTTACTCAAAAGAATAAACTCCACCATATTGATGCAAAAATGACGCCCTGGACCTCAAAGTCATTGGGATAATCTGCAAATAAGACCCCAGAGAAAACCAAAAAGGGTAAGAAAGAACGGGAGCGTCAGTACAATGCATCTGTCTAGAAGTGAGAGCAGTATACACAGGTACTGCTAGATATGGGGGTCGGCTTGTGTCCCGGGGGGCTATGAAATACAACATGGCTGATCCTTGGTCGCCCCGATGTCTGGGACCCTCGATCAAGGGATCTGCTGATGCGTGGGATCTGCTGATGCGTGGAATCTGCTGATGCGTGGAATCTGCTGATGCGTGGGATCTGCTGATGCGTGGGATCTGCTGATGCGTGGGATCTGCTGATGCGTGGGATCTGCATAACAGTACATGGACTAGTCTCTTGATGGAAACATCTAGCTACTACTAATAAGAGGGGATTACTCATCTTATCACGTGGTGAATAGTGGTGAGTGAGCACTACCATGCTCGGGTTCTGGTAACTAGTAGTGGTGAGCGAGCACTACCATGCTCGGGTACTGGTAACTAGTAGTGGTGAGCGAGCACTACCATGCTCGGGTACTGGTAACTAGTAGTGGTGAGCGAGCACTACCATGCTCGGGTACTGGTAACTAGTAGTGGTGAGCGAGCACTACCATGCTCGGGTACTGGTAACTAGTAGGGGTGAGCGAGCACTACCATGCTCGGGTACTGGTAACTAGTAGTGGTGAGCGAGCACTACCATGCTCTGGTACTGGTAACTAGTAGGGGTGAGCGAGCACTACCATGCTCGGGTACTGGTAACTAGTAGTGGTGAGCGAGCACTACCATGCTCGGGTACTGGTAACTAGTAGTGGTGAGCGAGCACTACCATGCTCGGGTACTGGTAACTAGTAGTGGTGAGCGAGCACTACCATGCTCTGGTACTGGTAACTAGTAGTGGTGAGCGAGCACTACCATGCTCGGGTACTGGTAACTAGTAGGGGTGAGCGAGCACTACCATGCTTGAGTGAACGCTACTCTTAATGAGCAGTTGGATGCTCGGATAGGCGTGACGCGACTATAATGGAATTCAATGTAAAACTGTTCCATTAAAATGTTTAAGTACCCCACTGCCTTCCATTATATTCGGGTACTCGAGTCGCACCCATTCAAGCATGTAACTGCTCATTACGAGTACCAAGCACCCGAGCATGGTAGTGCTGGCTCACCACTACTAGTTACCAGTACCCGAGCATGGTAGTGCTCGCTCACCACTACCCGAGCATGGTAGTGCTCGCTCACCACTACTAGTTACCAGTACCTGAGCATGGCAGTGCTCGCTCACCACTACTAGTTACCAGTACCCGAGCATGGTAGTGCTCGCTCACCACTACTAGTTACCAGTACCTGAGCATGGCAGTGCTCGCTCACCACTACTAGTTACCAGTACCTGAGCATGGCAGTGCTCGCTCACCACTACTAGTTACCAGTACCTGAGCATGGTAGTGCTCGCTCACCACTACTAGTTACCAGTACCCGAGCATGGCAGTGCTCGCTCACCCCTACTAGTTACCAGTACCTGAGCATGGCAGTGCTCGCTCACCACTACCCGAGCATGGTAGTGATCGCTCACCACTAGTTCCCAGTACCCGAGCATGGTAGTGCTCGCTCACCACTACCCGAGCATGGTAGTGCTCGCTCACCACTACTAGTTACCAGTACCTGAGCATGGCAGTGCTCGCTCACCACTACTAGTTACCAGTACCCGAGCATGGTAGTGCTCGCTCACCACTACTAGTTACCAGTACCTGAGCATGGCAGTGCTCGCTCACCACTACTAGTTACCAGTACCTGAGCATGGCAGTGCTCGCTCACCACTACAAGTTACCAGTACCCGAGCATGGTAGTGCTCGCTCACCACTACAAGTTACCAGTACCTGAGCATAGTAGTGCTCGCTGATCACTAGGGCTGACTTCTAAGCACAATCTCATTACCCTGGAGGGGCTGAACCTCTGGGTGCCCCTGATCCTTCTCACGTTCCGGCACAAAGGACCCCAGCAGTGCGGGGATCAGACCCATTGCACAGTGGAGGTGACAGGACAATTCCCCGCCAGTGTCCTCGCTATGCACCATCATTTTAAATATCAAAACCCCTTTAATCTGCAAACAGCAACATGAGCAGCACAGTGTAATGGAAAAGCAGGACATACAAGCACAACGAATAGGACTGAGGACTGTATAAACACCCTGTGGTCCCATACAGGCGGCCCATAAAGGAGGAGCATTTTAGAATTCATATAGGAACTGGTGAACTAGTCTATAGACTCCGCCTACACATGCATGCTCGTTTTTGCTGAGCGTGCCTATGTTTTCAATGGAGAGAGTAGTGTAAGCTGTTGGCTCATCTGGAGCGTGAACTTAATGTGGCCGACTCTTCTTTCCATCTGGAGACATCTGTCAGGCGTAGAGTCAGGAGGCCTCTTACACATTAGATATTTGGCCAGACTCCCCACATATCTGTGTGTGGAGGGGGGGGGGGGGGGGGGGCTTTTATGGCTTTCAGTATTATTCGAAGCGCTCAAAGGTCGCAGTTAGAAATAATCAAAACCATCTGCAGGAGACGCTGGCAGTCTGGATATCTGTCCTGCCAACCCCCTCCTACTTGTCGGCATCCCCGGCGCCTCTTCTGATTCATAGACCTGGCACGATGGCACCAATGGCATGTGTTTACACGCTTCACATGGCACTGGCTCTACTAAGCAGAAAGCGGACGGATAATGGCAGGTAGGAGGAGGTGCACAGGACTACAGACGAGCCCACCGGGTCTGAGGTCTGCCATGCTTTTTGATTACCTGTAGTCACGTTTTTTCTCTGCAGACCTCTGAGTGTTTCAACCCTACTACTGATTTGGAATGTTTCAACCCTACTACTGATTTTGGACTGTTTCACCCTACTGCTGATTTTGGACTGTTTCCACCCTACTGCTGATTTTGGACTGTTTCCACCCTACTGCTGATTTTGGACTGTTTCCACCCTACTGCTGATTTTGGACTGTTTCACCCTACTGCTGATTTTGGACTGTTTCCACCCTACTGCTGATTTTGGACTGTTTCAACCCTACTGCTGATTTTGGGAGTGTTTCAACCCTACTGCTGATTTTGGGAGTGTTTCAACCCTACTGCTGATTTTGGGAGTGTTTCAACCCTACTGCTGATTTTGGGAGTGTTTCAACCCTACTGCTGATTTTGGGAGTGTTTCAACCCTACTGCTGATTTTGGGAGTGTTTCAACCCTACTGCTGATTTTGGACTGTTTGAACCCTACTGCTGATTTTGGGAGTGTTTCAACCCTACTGCTGATTTTGGGAGTGTTTCAACCCTACTGCTGATTTTGGACTGTTTGAACCCTACTGCTGATTTTGGGAGTGTTTCAACCCTACTGCTGATTTTGGGAGTGTTTCAACCCTACTGCTGATTTTGGACTGTTTCAACCCTACTGCTGATTTTGGGAGTGTTTCAACCCTACTGCTGATTTTGGGAGTGTTTCAACCCTACTGCTGATTTTGGGAGTGTTTCAACCCTACTGCTGATTTTGGGAGTGTTTCAACCCTACTGCTGATTTTGGGAGTGTTTCAACCCTACTGCTGATTTTGGGAGTGTTTCAACCCTACTGCTGATTTTGGGAGTGTTTCAACCCTACTGCCGATTTTGGACAGTTTCTACCCTACTGCTGATTTTGGACTGTTTCCACCCTACTGCTGATTTTGGACTGTTTCCACCCTACTGCTGATTTTGGACTGTTTCCACCCTACTGCTGATTTTGGACTGTTTCCACCCTACTGCTGATTTTGGACTGTTTCCACCCTACTGCTGATTTTGGACTGTTTCCACCCTACTGCTGATTTTGGACTGTTTCCACCCTACTGCTGATTTTGGACAGTTTCCACCCTACTGCTGATTTTGGACAGTTTCCACCCTACTGCTGATTTTGGAGTGTTCCACCCTACTGCTGATCTTGGAGTGTTTCACCCTACGAGCAGCTGCTCTAACTCGTATGGTTTCTGCATACATCATTATTTAGGAAAGGTGGTATTCACTTTCTGAATTTGGGGTGTGGGCCAGTCATGTTTTTTCACAACAAACATTGCACCTAGCCCACCCATATTACCCCCGAGCCTCAGGAACCCCCTTCTAATTCTAGGGTCTCGACAGTGAAGTTCTAAAATCTTGAGAAAAATACATCCCGGAAAAGATGGGATTGAGAGCATGAGACCGGCTCCGTGTGATGGCGATGGCTGTGGAATGAAGTGATGGGTGTGATGGTTCGGTGTCCACATACTTCTGGCCAGAATCTCGCACGTGGCCTCCTAATAAGAAACCGGAACTTGTGACGCCCGGTCTTCCATCCTGCCCACCTTTCCGTTCGCTATATACGGACATCGCTGGAGCTACCCCGGGGGTCTGCGCAGAACTCTAGCACATTTGGAAAAGGTACAGGGGGGAAAAGGGCACCAAAATCGGTTTATCCGTCCACGCGGACCACGTTCGACTAAAGAGTCGAATCCCCTCAGTTTAAGCCATTTGTGAACCATGAAGTAACAGAGTGCAGCGAGTGCCGGCTGTAATACACAGCCAATATCCTGCTGCAACAGCCGGGATTGGAGATAACTCCCATCCTGCCCGTTTTCAAGGGACTAAAAGATTTAAAGGGAATCTGTCAGCAGGTTTTTTTTTATGTAATCATAAAGCAGCATGATGTAGGGGCAGAGACCCAGATTCCAGTGATCTGTCCCCCTTACTGTAGTTTTTACAAAATCCCTTTTATCAGCAGGAGATTATCACTAAAGGACTAGTCCTACTGGGTGGTAGTCCTCCATATTCACATTGTTATTTCAGTGGGTGATTATCATGGGAGGACTAGGTGTTTTGTGCCTCCTTATCCGCACTGTATAACACCACCCCACCACTGATTAGCAGGTTCTAGGCAGAAAGCTGACAATCAGTGATGGGGTGGTGTTATACAATGCAGGACAATAAGGAGGCACAAGACACTTTTTTTGCTGCAGATCTAGCCGTTCTCTGAATGTTAAAGGGAAGGTGTCGTCAAAATATATTTTTTTTCAATAACTGAAAAAATAAATTAGACAAAAAAGGAGCAAAGATGGATGTAAAGTAATGTGTAAAGGGCCACTCAGACAAGAGTTGTATAGACAAGAAAGAGATATACTGAGTTTTTGTTGGCCACACATAATAAACAATTAAGGAGTGCAACTATATAATGCAAAATATATTTATTATAGATATGTATAACAAGAAGCACTTTCATTTTACATAAAAGATGGTAAAATACAGATAAGTAGATGGAGATAAAGAATCAGAGTAATCCCCAAGTAGGGCCTCAGCAGCAAGAAATAATATTAGGGTATAGCACATGTTCCCATACATATAGTATTTAGCAAACACTATTCATAAAGTCCCCACATAGGTACCCAAAACGAGTTCCAAGTGGGGAAAACAAAGAATCAGTCCTAAATAGAGGGATCAGGCTTACCCATAGATAGTATGCAAGTGCCACTTGCTGCAAGTAGAGGTCCTGTGGGAAAAAGAAACGCCCCGACGCGTTTCGCAAAGCTTCCTCGGGGGGCCGTGTGGTCCTGTGTGATGAGCCTAGCATTATATAGTCGCCCTAATCATAATCATAATTACCGCCGTTTTGGCGCCGCATGCGTAGTGACGAGGATCGCGACCCGCGCGTCACTTCCGGGTCTCCCCGGCGGAAGTGACATCCACAAAGGGGATTACACATCTCGCCGGATAGGAGCTCCTCAGTGCGCGCGAGATCGCGGGCCGCACTAGGCATGCGCGCGCACGTGCGGCCATCTTGGATATGGGCAAACTTAAGGGCAAGTATGAAAAGAGTGTTAAAGGCTTTAAATCATCACCCGTATTTACATCTTATATATAATTAGTCCCACTGGAATGTGATTAATGCCTAAAATACTAGAGGCAATGATTTAGACGGCCAAAATAGTATATGTATGCATGTGCATATACCGGGACATATAGTCATATATCACAGAATCCCAATCGTTTTGGGTACCTATGTGGGGACTTTATGAATAGTGTTTGCTAAATACTATATGTATGGGAACATGTGCTATACCCTAATATTATTTCTTGCTGCTGAGGCCCTACTTAGGGATTACTCTGATTCTTTATCTCCATCTACTTATCTGTATTTTACCATCTTTTATGTAAAATGAAAGTGCTTCTTGTTATACATATCTATAATAAATATATTTTGAAAAAATAAAGTATTAATCTTTGAACGTTAATTTTATTTAAACCGATTTTTTAATTGAGAAAAAAAAATTAAAAATAAAAGTTTGATATTTTCCACTCTTAAACACTAGGGGGGGTAGCTGCTGAAATCCGACTGTAGAGCTACTGTAGAAGTAGCTAAGATTACTGCTGCAGTAAAGTGGGCAGAATCTGCTCTCCTGTGTATGATGTCACCTCCCCCTCCCAATCTGGGGGTTTCCAAAAGGATAAGGGAAGATGAAGTGTAGGATCACAGTGCGGAGCCATTTTGTTGGTGGCCGCAAAGTGATCCTAATATGTCTAGTGTCACTAAGGCCAGCTGCATAGTACTCCACTGTATCCCTATGCCCCGCTCGCTGGCCGTCTCCCTATGCCCCGCTCGCTGGCCGTCTCCCTATGCCCCGCTCGCTGGCCGTCTCCCTATGCCCCGCTCGCTGGCCGTCTCCCTATGCCCCGCTCGCTGGCCGTCTCCCTATGCCCCGCTCGCTGGCCGTCTCCCTATGCCCCGCTCGCTGGCCGTCTCCCTATGCCCCGCTCGCTGGCCGTCTCCCTATGCCACACTGTATCCCGCGCCTCCATATACTGTGTTGCCGGCTGGGATCGGAAGTCCGAGGTGACATGCGGCAAGGAGGAGTGATCTGCAGCCTAGCGGCACTGCACTACAGATGTCACGCCGCGCTCACTGCCGCATGCACTCACCTCAGACCTGCACCCCCGGCAGCCTGTCCTGTCGGCCATCACAGTACGAGTAGCGGAGGCCCGAAGTGAGTACACGCGGGGAGCACGGCACAGTGTGGGGGGGTGCACAACAGAGTGCAGGGGGGCGCAGCAGGATCAGTTATGGTGCAATCACCGTAGGCCGGAGCCGGTACCATCCATCCCGGTGGGTGATAGAGGGAAAGTGGAGTGCACAGCCTATGCTGTATGCTCCACAATGATGGCACTGATCTCCTCCCTCTGCTGTGATCTGGACATCCCAGGGGGCGCGTCCAGATGACAGCAGACGTTGTCTCTGTATTAAGTATAGGGTCGCATTTTCACTATCAGACCCAATGCCCTGGGCGCGGCCATAAAGGAGGGAGGTGAGTAACTCGTTTCTCACAGCAAATCCAACATGGCAGCCCCCAGCGTTTGAGTAAAACTAGAATTAAATAAAAAGTAAAATGGTGGATTTAATTTTGTATTAAAAATACTTTTTTTCATAATCACCACTATTACAAAAATAAAAAAAACCCAACACTTTCCCTTTAAGCTTGCTCTGTATAACCCCACCCACACCGCTGATTGGCAGGTTCTAGGCAGAAAGCTGCCAATCAGTGATGTGGGCGGGATTATACACTGGTAGCTTAACATTCAGAGAACTGCTAGATCTGCCGCAGAGAAAACAAGAGATTTTATCAAAATGACAAATTACAGCCTAGTAAGTGATACATCAAAGGAATCAGGGTCTCTACTCTTACCTACATCTTGCTGCTCTCAGATTACATTGCAAAACCTGCTTAAAGATTCTCTTTAAGGAAGTTAACAGAAGGAAGAGGCTCTCTGTGCTCTATCGGTTGTCAAGAAGCCTGTTGTATGGTGCAGATGGTTGCCAGTGCAACCTGCAGCCTGATATGCCTACCGACATCAAGGCAATCAGATGATTGCATGGGTCCCTAAGTGAGGTTAAAAAAAAATAAATAATTTAATCCATTTTAATAAAATAAAAGAAGGGAATTTTGTTACTTACCGTAAATTCCTTTTCTTCTAGCTCTTATTGGGAGACCCAGACGATTGGGGTATAGCTACTGCCTCCGGAGGCCACACAAAGCACTACACCAAAAAGTGCAAGGCCCCTCCCCTTCTGGCTATACCCCCCCCGTGGTATCACGGGTTCTCCAGTTTTAGTGCCAAAGCAAGAAGGAGGAAAGCCAATAACTGGTTTAACCCCTTCAGCCCCCAGCCTGTTTTCACCTTAAAGACCCGGCCATTTTTTGCAATTTTGACCAGTGTCACTTTGACAGGTTATAACTCTGGAACACTTCAACGGATCCTGGCGATTCTGACATTGTTTTTTCGTGACATATTGTACTTCATGTCAGTGGTAAATTTAGGCCGATATGTTTTGCGTTTATTTGTGAAAATTTCGGAAATTTAGCGAAAATTTTGAAAATTTTGCAATTTTCAAAATTTGAAATTTTATGCCCATAAATCTGAGAGAAATGTCACACAAAAAAGTTACTAAATAACATTTCCCACATGTCTACTTTACACCAGCGCAATTTTTGAAAAAAAAAAAATTTCCGTTAGGAAGTTAGAAGGGTTCAAAGTTCATCACCAATTTCTCATTTTTCCAACAAAATTTACAAAAAAAAATTGTTTAGGTACCACATCACATTTGGAGTGATTTGAGAAACCTAGGCGACAGAAAATACCCAAAAGTGACCCAATTCTAAAATCTGCACCCCTCACTCTGCTCAAAACCACATCCAAGAAGTTTATTAACCCTTTAGGAGCTTCACAGCAACCAAAGCAATGTAGACGAAAAAATGAAAATTTTACTTTTTTAACACAAAAATGTTACTTTAGCCATAAAAATTAGTATTTTCACAAGGGTATCAGGAAAAATGCATCATAAAATGTATCGTGCATTTTCTCCTGAGTACGCAGATACTCCATATGTGGTGGAAATCAAATGTTTGGGCGCACGGCAGGACTCGGAAGGCAAGGAGCGCAATTTGAATTTTTGAGTGCAAAATTAGCTGCACTCATTAGCGGACGCCATGTCGGGTTTGAAGACCCCCTGAGGTGCCTAAACAATGGAGCTCCCCCACAAATGACCCCATTTTGGAAACTAGAGCCCTCAAATATTTTTTCTAGATGTTTGATGTGCACTTTGAACCCCTGGGGGCTTCACAGAAGTTTATAACGTTGAGCCGTGAAAAGAAAAAAAAATTTTTTTACCACAAAACTGTTGGTTCAACCAGGTAGCTTTTTTTATCACAAGGGTATCAGGAAAAAATGCACCATAAAATTTATGGTGCATTTTCTCCTGAGTACGCAGATACCCCATATGTGGTGGAAATCAAATGTTTGGGCGCACGGCAGGACTCGGAAGGCAAGGAGCGCCATTTCACAGCAAAATTGGTTGGAATTATTAGCGGACGCCATGTTTCATTTGGAGACCCCCCTGAAGTGCCTAAACAATGGAGCTCCCCCACAATTGACCCCATTTTGGAAACTAGACCCCTCATGGAATTTATCTAGCTGTTTAGTGAGCACTTTGAACCCCTGGAGGCTTCACAAACGTTTGTAATGTTCAGCCGTGAAAATATTTTATTCTTTTTTTTACCACAAAATTGTTTTTTCAAACAGGTAGCTTTTTTTTCCACAAGGGTATCAGGAAAAAATGCACCATAAAATGTATTGTGCAATTTCTCCTGAGTACGACGATACCTCATATGTGGTGGAAATCAATTGTTTGGGCGTACGGCGGGGCTCAGAAGAGAAGGAGCGCCATTTCACAGTAAAATTGATTGGAATTATTAGCAGACGCCATGTTTCATTTGGAGACCCCCCTGAAGTGCCTAAACAATGGAGCTCCCCCACATGTGATCCCATTTTGGAAACTAGACCCCCCCATACAAAAAAAATTAGTTTGGCGAAATAAAAAATACAGACATCAGTAAAAAAAAAAAAAAAAAAAAGAGCGCCTGCCACTAAGACCAGTGCCAAACGTGAGAGCAATGCACGAGTCTCGTATCGCATCATCCACTGCAGTCTGGAAGTGAGCAACTGCGCTGGATAATGCGATGCGAGAGGGCGGGGCGGCAGATGAGAAAGGGCGCAGCGGATGGAAGATGGGAAAGTGCGCAGCGGGTGGAGGAGCGGCAGAGGATGGGAAAGGGCGCAGCGGATGGATGATGGGAAATGGCGCAGCGGATGGAGGAGCGGCAGAGGATGGGGGGGGTGAGATGGGGATACCTACCTTACAGGATGGATCTAGGCAGCAGAATCACAGCAGACAGAAGAGGCAGCAGATGAAGGAGGGTGAAAAGGATGGGAGAGAGCAGGCAGCAGATCAGGGAGGGGGGCAGAGTCTGATGGGAGGGGGGGAGGCAGCACATGGAGGGAGGGGGGAGGCAGCACATGGGGGGGGAGGCAGCACATGGGGGGGGAGGCAGCACATGGGGGGGGAGGCAGCACATGGGGGGGAGGCAGCACATGGGGGGGAGGCAGCACATGGGGGGGGAGGCAGCACATGGGGGGGGAGGCAGCACATGGGGGGGAGGCAGCACATGGAGGGAGGGGGGAGGCAGCACATGGAGGGAGGGGGGAGGCAGCACATGGGGGGGGAGGCAGCACATGGGGGGGGAGGCAGCACATGGGGGGGAGGCAGCACATGGAGGGAGGGGGGAGGCAGCACATGGGGGGGAGGCAGCACATGGAGGGAGGGGGGAGGCAGCACATGGGGGGGGGAGGCAGCACATGGGGGGGAGGCAGCACATGGGGGGGGGAGGCAGCACATGGGGGGGGAGGCAGCACATGGGGGGGGGAGGCAGCACATGGGGGGGGGAGGGCAGCACATGGAGGGGAGGCAGCACATGGAGGGAGGGGGGAGGCAGCACATGGGGGGGGGGCAGGCAGCACATGGAGGGGAGGGAAGGCAGCACATGGAGGGGGGGAGGCAGCACATGGAGGGGGGGAGGGGAGGCAGCACATGGAGGGGGGGAGGGGAGGCAGCACATGGAGGGGGGGAGGCAGCACATGGAGGGGGGGAGGCAGCACATGGAGGGGGGGGAGGGGAGGGGGGAGGGGAGGGGGGGGAGGAGGGGAGGGGGGGAGGCAGCACATGGAGGGGGGAGGGGAGGCAGCACATGGGAGGGGGGGGAGGGGAGGCAGCACATGGAGGGGGGGAGGCAGCACATGGAGGGGGGGAGGCAGCACATGGAGGGGGGAGGGGAGGCAGCACATGGAGGGGGGGGAGGGGAGGCAGCACATGGAGGGGGGGAGGGGAGGCAGCACATGGAGGAGGGAGGCAGCACATGGAGGAGGGGAGGCAGCACATGGAGGGGGGGAGGCAGCACATGGAGGGGGGGAGGGGAGGCAGCACATGGAGGGGGGGAGGCAGCACATGGAGGGGGGGAGGCAGCACATGGAGGGGGGGAGGCAGCACATTGGAGGGGGGGAGGCAGCTCATGGAGGGGGGGAGCCGATTAGGTGCAGTGGCAGCCGATGGAGGCGGCGGCCCGATCGGGTGCAGCGGCGACTGAAAGGGGACGGTGGCGACCAGGGACAGCGGCGTGGCGGGCAGCAGAGGTGGATCGGCGGGCAGGGACAGCGGCGGGAACAGCGGCGTGGCGGGCAGGGACAGCAGCGGTGGATCTCGGCGGGGAGCGGCGGTGGATCTCGGCGGGGAGCGGCGGTGGATCTCGGCGGGGAGCGGCGGTGGATCTCGGCGGGGAGCGGCGGTGGATCTCGGCGGGGAGCGGCGGGGGATCTCGGCGGGGAGCGGCGGGGGATCTCGGCGGGGAGCGGCGGGGGATCTGGGCGGGGAGCGGCGGGGGATCTGGGCGGGGAGCGGCGGTGGATCTGGGCGGGGAGCGGCGGTGGATCTGGGCGGGGAGCGGCGGTGGATCTCGGCGGGGAGCGGCGGTGGATCTGGGCGGGGAGCGGCGTGGATCTGGGCGGGGAGCGGCGGTGGATCTGGGCGGGGAGCGGCGGGGGATCTCGGCGGGGAGCGGCGGGGGATCTCGGCGGGGAGCGGCGGGGGATCTCGGCGGGGAGCGGGCGGTGGATCTGGGCGGGGAGCGGCGGTGGATCTGGGCGGGGGAGCGGCGGTGGATCTCGGCGGGGAGCGGCGGTGGATCTCGGCGGGGGATCTCGGCGGGGAGCGGCGGGGGATCTCGGCGGGGAGCGGCGGGGGATCTCGGCGGGGAGCGGCGGGGGATCTCGGCGGGGAGCGGCGGGGGATCTCGGCGGGGAGCGGCGGGGGATCTCGGCGGGGAGCGGCGGGGGATCTCGGCGGGGAGCGGCGGGGGATCTCGGCGGGGAGCGGCGGGGGATCTCGGCGGGGAGCGGCGGGGGATCTCGGCGGGGAGCGGCGGGGGATCTCGGCGGGGAGCGGCGGGGGATCTCGGCGGGGAGCGGCGGGGGATCTCGGCGGGGAGCGGCGGGGGATCTCGGCGGGGAGCGGCGGGGGATCTCGGCGGGGAGCGGCGGGGGATCTCGGCGGGGAGCGGCGGGGGATCTCGGCGGGGAGCGGCGGGGGGATCTCGGCGGGGAGCGGCGGGGGATCTCGGCGGGGAGCGGCGGGGGATCTCGGCGGGGAGCGGCGGGGGATCTCGGCGGGGAGCGGCGGGGGATCTCGGCGGGGAGCGGCGGGGGATCTCGGCGGGGAGCGGCGGGGATCTCGGCGGGGAGCGGCGGGGGATCTCGGCGGGGAGCGGCGGGGGATCTCGGCGGGGAGCGGCGGGGGATCTCGGCGGGGAGCGGCGGGGGATCTCGGCGGGGAGCGGCGGGGGATCTCGGCGGGGAGCGGCGGGGGATCTCGGCGGGGAGCGGCGGGGGGATCCTCGGCGGGGAGCGGCGGGGGATCGGGGGATCGGGGTGGGGGGGGGGGGGTGCTATAACTTACCGATGGGCACCTGCAGCGACCGCTCTCATCAGCTTTCACGGACGGAGTGAAGCTGAGGGTAGCGGTGACGGCACAAGATCCACAGTGATTGGGAGAGATCGGTCACAAGGCCGGTCTCTCCAATCAGAGCTGGGGGCGGGTGAAACAAAGTTCACCCAGCTCCAGCCAGTCATCAGTGCTACAGCAGCACTGATTATGGCTGGATTGCAATGTGTTAGCCATTTTCAATGGCTGACACATTACAGTGACTGTAATTGGCTGAGCGGCGTTAGTCAGCCAATCACAGCCTCTGTAGGTTCGGGGAGGAGGCACCACCCCTCCTGAGGTCAGGCAGAGGTCCCCTCCTTCCCGAATCCACCGTTTAGGTAAACAAATTTCACTCCCCGGGGCTCCGGGACCGCGATTTCGCCAGGACGTACTGAGTACGTCATGGTCGTTTAGCACCATGTGACCATGACGTACTCAGTACGTCCAAGGTCGTTAAGGGGTTAAACAAATTAACTCCGAGTAACATCGGAGAACTGAAAAACCGTTCAACATGAACAACATGTGTACCCGCAAACAACAAAAAAATCCCGAAGGACAACAGGGCGGGTGCTGGGTCTCCCAATAAGAGCTAGAAGAAAAGGAATTTACGGTAAGTAACAAAATTCCCTTCTTCTTCAGCGCTCTATTGGGAGACCCAGACGATTGGGACGTCCAAAAGCTGTCCCTGGGTGGGTAAAGAAATACCTCATGTTAGAGCTGCAAAACAGCCTCCCCTACGGGGGTGTCACTGCCGCCTGCAGGACTCTTCTACCTAAGCTGGCATCCGCCGAAGCATAGGTATGCACCTGATAATGCTTGGTGAAAGTGTGCAGACTCGACCAGGTAGCTGCCTGGCACACTTGTTGAGCCGAAGCCTGGTGTCGTAATGCCCCAGGACGCACCCACGGCTCTGGTTGAGTGGGCTTTTAGCCCTGAAGGAACCGGAAGCCCCGCAGAACGGTAGGCCTCTAGAATTGGTTCTTTGATCCATCGAGCCAGGGTGGCTTTAGAAGCCTGCAACCCCTTGCGCGGACCAGCGACAAGGACAAAAAGTGCATCGGAACGGCGCATGGGCGCCGTGCGGGAAATGTAGATTCTGAGTGCTTTCACCAGATCTAGCAAACGTAAGTCCTTTTCATACCGGTGAACCGGATGAGGACAAAAGGTTGTGCCGGACGCCATTAGGTCGACGTCCGGCACTCCCCAGCGGCGACAGATTTCCTGAAACGGTCCGGGTGAAGGGACCATTCCCCTGCGTCCATGCCCTGGCGACTGAGGAAGTCTGCTTCCCAGTTTTCGACGCCTGGGATGTGAACCGCGGATATGGTGGATGCTGTGTCTTCCACCCACATTAGAATGCGCCGGACTTCTTGGAAGGCTTGCCGACTGCGCGTCCCTCCTTGGTGGTTGATGTATGCCACCGCTGTGGAGTTGTCCGACTGGATTCGAATCTGCTTTCCTTCCAGCCACTGTTGGAAGGCTAGTAGGGCAAGATACACTGCCCTGATTTCCAGAACATTGATCTGAAGGGTGGACTCCTGCGGAGTCCACGTTCCCTGAGCCCTGTGGTGGAGAAAAACTGCTCCCCACCCTGACAGACTCGCATCTGTCGTGACCACTGCCAGGACGGGGGCAGGAAGGATCTTCCCTGAGACAATGAGGTGGAAGGAGCCACCATTGTAGAGAGTCCTTGGCCGTCTGGGAGAGGGAGACTTTCCTGTCTAGTGACGTTGACTTTCCGTCCCATTGGCGGAGAATGTCCCATTGAAGTGGGCGCAGATGAAACTGCGCAAAGGGGGACTGCTTCCATGGCTGCCACCATCTTCCCTAGGAAGTGCATGAGGCGCCGCAAGGGGTGCGACTGACCCTGAAGGAGAGATTGCACCCCTGTTTGTAGTGATCGCTGTTTGTTCAGCGGAAGCTTCACTATCGCTGCTAGAGTATGGAACTCCATGCCAAGATACGTGAGTGATTGGGTCGGTGACAGGATCGACTTTGGAAAGTTGATGATCCATCCGAAAGACTGTAGAGTCTCCAGCGTAGCATTCAGGCTGAGTTGGCATGCCTCCTGAGAGGGTGCCTTGACCAGTAGATCGTCTAGGTAAGGGATCACCGAGTGTCCCTGAGAGTGCAAGACTGCTACCACTGCCGCCATGACCTTGGTGAAGACCCGTGGGGCTGTCGCCAGACCGAATGGCAGAGCTACGAACTGAAGATGGTCGTCTCCTATCACGAAACGTAGAAAACGTTGATGTTCTGTAGCAATTGGCACGTGGAGATAAGCATCTTTGATGTCTATTGAGGCAAGGAAGTCTCCTCGAGACATTGAGGCAATGACAGATCGTAGGGTTTCCATCCGGAACCGCCTGGCGTGCACATGTTTGTTGAGCAGTTTTAGGTCCAGAACAGGACGGAATGAGCCGTCCTTTTTTGGAACCACAAAGAGATTGGAGTAAAACCCTCGACCCTGTTCCTGAGGAGGGACAGGGATCACTACTCCTTCCGCTCTTAGGGAGTCCACCGCCTGCCGCAGAGCATCTGCTCGGTCTGGATGTGGGGAGGTTCTGAAGAATCGGGCTGGAGGACGAGAACTGAACTCGATTCTGTACCCGCGAGACAAAATGTCTGTCACCCACCGGTCCTTGACCTGTGACAGCCAAATGTCACAAAAACGGGAGAGCCTGCCCCCGACCGGAGATTCGGCGGGAGGGGGCTGGAAGTCATGAGGTAGCCGCTTTGGAAGTGGTTCCTCCATTTGCTTTCTTGGGGCGTGCGTGAGCCCGCCAGGAATCTGAGTTTCTTTGCGTCCTCTGAGACCCTTTGGACGAGGTAAATGGTGTCTTGCCCGAACCTCGAAAGGACTGAAACCTCTGCTGCCACTTTTTCTGATGAGGTTTGCTTGTTCTGGGCTGGGGTAAAGAAGAGTCTTTACCCTTGGACTGCTTAATGATGTCAGCCAATGGCTCGCCAAACAGTCTATCTCTAGATAAAGGCAAGCTGGTTAAACATTTTTTGGAACCAGCATCTGCCTTCCAGTCCTTTAACCACAAGGCTCTGCGCAAAACTACCGAATTGGCGGACGCCATGGAGGTGCGGCTGGTAGATTCTAGGACCGCATTGATAGCGTAAGACGCAAACGCAGACATCTGCGAGGTAAGGGATGCCACTTGTGGCACTGCTGGATGTATGATAGCATCCACTTTTGCTAAACCAGCTGAAATAGCCTGGAGAGCCCATACGGCTGCGAATGCCGGAGCAAACGACGCGCCGATAGCTTCATAGACAGATTTTAACCAAAGGTCCATCTGTCTGTCATTGGCATCTTTAAGTGAAGCGCCATCCTCCACTGCAACTATGGATCTAGCTGCAAGTTTGGAAATCGGGGGGTCTACCTTTGGACACTGGGTCCAGCGCTTGACCACATCAGGGGGGAAAGGATAACGTGTATCCCTAGAACGTTTAGAGAAACGTCTTTCTGGGTGAGCGTCGTGTTTCTGGATTGATTCTCTGAAGTCAGAGTGATCCAACAAAGCACTCAATTTACGCCTGGGATAGAGGAAACGAAACTTCTCCTGCTCTGCAGCTGCCTCTTCTGCTGAAGGGGCTGGGGGAGAAATATCTAACAGCCTATTGATGGCTGAGATGAGGTCGTTTACCATGGCGTCCCCATCAGGGGTATCCAGGTTGAGAGGGGTTCCAGGAGTGGATTCCTGATCACTCTCTTCAGACACCTCACAGGGAGACTGATTGCGCTGAGACCCTGAGCAGTGTGATGACGTTGAGGGTCTTTCCCAGCGAGCCCGCTTAGGGTGGCTGGGGCTATCATCTGAGTCATAATCCTCAGCTTGTGAAGCCGGGGACCCCCTTGTAGTCTGGATTGGATCCAGCTGAGGGGGGCCAGAGGACAGAGACCTCGCCGAGTCCAAAGACTGAGCCCCAGACATGGATTGCAAAGTTTCAAGGATTTTTGCCATAGTCACAGACATTCTATCAGCAAAAACTGCAAAGTCTGTCCCTGGCGCCGGGGCAGAACTTACAAGCGTCTCAGCCTGGGACACTACCTCTCCTGACTCCGGCTGGCGAAGCAGCACCGGATCTGAGCATTGCACACAATGGGGGTCATCGGAGCCTGCTGGTAGAGCAGCCCCACATGCAGCACACGCAGTGTACACAGCCCTTGCCTTGGCAGCCTTGCGTTTTGTGGATGACATGTTGCTGCTTCCTCAGAGCGATCTGGGAGATGCAACCAGAAGCGACCTCACAGTGCAAGAAATAAATATATCTATATATCTGGTAGACAGTACACCAATACACAGTGAGGCACTAGAGGGGCCAGCCCTGAAATGCCGCTTACCGCCCGCTTAAGAGCGGGTGTGTGGTCGCCAAAAAGCCCCCCCAGTCCAGGTCTCCCAGAGCCCGCGTCCTTCCTCCAGCCAGACTGCATGTAATGGCTGCCGGCGTCCTAGGAGAGGGAGGAGGGCGGGCCCTGGGCGTTCCTGACTAAGAGCGGGAAGCCTGCTTCCCTCTGTGCCTAGTGAGAGGGCTGGAGCATGTAAATCAGGCTCCAGCCCTCGTCGCTGCTGCGAAACAGCGTCTCTCCCCTACCCTGATTGACAGGGTGGGGGCGGGAACGAAGCGGAGCTAGGCCGCAAAAGCCGGGGACTGGATTTATAAACGCCGCCGCCGTAAAAGCGCGGTCGGCGTGTCCCCGGCGCACCACAAGTCACAGCAGCGCCGCCCGGTCCAGTGGGGGTCGGCGCTGCGTTCCCACAACACAAAGTCCCCCAGTAAACTGTAGGAACACTAACTCCAACGTTACGGTCCCCGGCGCACTACAACACCCAGCCAGCCCGGAGTGTGTCTGTGCCTGCCGGGGACACAGAGTACCTGTATGATGCAGGGCCTTGTCCCTGATTGTACTCCTGCTCCATATCCATCAGGTTCAACTGGGTCTGTGGATGGAGCCCGGCGTCAGAGCTTAGAGGCCGGCAGGATCCCACTTCCACAGAGCCCTACAAGGGGATGTGGAAGGAAAACAGCATGTGGGGCTCCAGCCCCTGTACCAGCAATAGGTACCTCAACCTTACAACACCATCCACGGGTGAGAAGGGAGCATGCTGGGGGCCCTATATGGGCCCTCTTTTCTTCCATCCGAAATAGTCAGCAGCTACTGCTGACTAAAATCTGTGGAGCTATGCGTGGATGTCTGACCTCCTTCGCACAAAGCTTGAAAACTGGAGAACCCGTGATACCACGGGGGGGTATAGCCAGAAGGGGAGGGGCCTTGCACTTTTTGGTGTAGTGCTTTGTGTGGCCTCCGGAGGCAGTAGCTATACCCCAATCGTCTGGGTCTCCCAATAGAGCGCTGAAGAAAAAAGAAAGTTTTTTTTTGCTAATTGTTTAATGACACCAAAACCCCACCCTTCTATAGTATTGTCTGCATGGGACTAATTGGCCAATAAAGGTAACACTGCATTTAAAGCCACACGGTGGAATAAAATTGAAAATAAAGTGGCAGAATTACTTTTCTAGCCCCCAAAATCATAGAACATAATAACTTTTTATGTATCCAAGTATTTTATAAATATATGAGTTGTTTTTTTTAATGGGACAACACACTTAAAGGGTCCAGGATTAGAAACAGCGCCAGCCTGTGGGTGGGTTTGGTAATGCAGCTTAATGGGAATGAGCTGCAATACCAGACATCGTGCGCTATTAAAGGGGTTGTCCAGGATTACAAAAGCACGGCAGATTTCCTATGAGAAACAGCGCCACCCCTGATCATGGGCTGTGTCTGGTATTGCAACTCAGTCCCTTTGAAGTTAATGGAGCGGAGCTGTGATACAACGCACAACCCATTGTCAAGGATGGCACTATTTTAAAAAAAAAAAAATTCTGGACAGCTCCTTTAAAAAGGGAAAAAAAAGTACACCCCCTTTTCTTACCCCGGACAGCCCCTTAAAATATGCAAAATCTCAGCATTTCTGGAAAAGTCTGATCGCATGGACTCCCCCCTCCCCCATCGCTGCAGCCTAAAACGCGTCTAATTCAATACCTACTATTTAAAGGGGTATTCCCATCACTTAAAAAGGCTCAATGGGGGGCGGTCACAGAGGACAAGGCCTCCAGCAATTGAGGACGTGCAGATCATCGGGCTCCCTTTACAGCAGCACTGGCTCCCCTTTACAGCAGCACTGGTTCCCCTTTACAGCAGCACTGGCTCCCCTTTACAGCAGCACTGCCTCCCCTTTACAGCAGCACTGCCTCCCCTTTACAGCAGCACTGCCTCCCCTTTACAGCAGCACTGCCTCCCCTTTACAGCAGCACTGCCTCCCCTTTACAGCAGCACTGCCTCCCCTTTACAGCAGCACTGCCTCCCCTTTACAGCAGCACTGCCTCCCCTTTAGAGCAGCACTGCCTCCCCTTTACAGCAGCACTGCCTCCCCTTTACAGCAGCACTGGCTCCCCTTTACAGCAGCACTGGCTCCCCTTTACAGCAGCACTGGCTCCCCTTTACAGCAGCACTGGCTCCCCTTTACAGCAGCACTGGCACCCCTTTACACCAGCACTGGCTCCCCTTTACACCAGCACTGGCTCCCCTTTACACCAGCACTGGCTCCCCTTTACACCAGCACTGGCTCCCCTTTACACCAGCACTGGCTCCCCTTTACACCAGCACTGGCTCCCCTTTACACCAGCACTGGCTCCCCTTTACACCAGCACTGGCTCCCCTTTACACCAGCACTGGCTCCCCTTTACACCAGCACTGGCTCCCCTTTACACCAGCACTGGCTCCCCTTTACACCAGCACTGGCTCCCCTTTACACCAGCACTGGCTCCCCTTTACACCAGCACTGGCTCCCCTTTACACCAGCACTGGCTCCCCTTTACAGCAGCACTGGCTCCCCTTTACAGCAGCACTGGCTCCCTTTACAGCAGCACTGGCTCCCTTTACAGCAGCACTGGCTCCCTTTACAGCAGCACTGGCTCCCTTTACAGCAGCACTGGCTCCCTTTACAGCAGCACTGGCTCCCTTTACAGCAGCACTGGCTCCCTTTACAGCATGCACGTGAAGGGAGCGGCGCTGCATCAGGAGGCCTAGGAGATAACAGTCACATGATTTGTGGGTGTCTCAGAGCTGGGACCCCCCCCCAGCACTACATACTAGGGATATGCGACCACAGACGGAGATGGGAGTACCGCTTTAAGCCGCTAGTGCTCGGATCTTATCGGGTGAGCCCGGATGTACAGTCAGCTCTGCCTTGATGATGAATGGGGGTGAAGTGGTGACAAAACTTACTGAAGGAGGAGGTGACTCACGGCCAATCAGAGGAGTGTTTTCACAGCGGGGATTTTGGAAGTTTGCATTCTGACTCCTGCAAAAATGGAAATACCGTGATCAAAAAAAAGCGTGGCTTCAGAATCCAGGCGTCGAGATAGAAACAGATTCTGCTTAATGAACTTATCAATCTACAGCCACCTATGGCACAAAGGGTTAATAAGCGATGCCAAGCAGAGGACAATATGCATACCTCCCCATACTGTACAGCCTAAAAGAGGAGACGGAGCGCCCCCCTGCTATGGAAGAAGGCGGCCACAGAGGCACGGAGCTCATCTTACTAGTACTGTAAGCCAATGGTGGCCCCTCACTGGCCAAGCGGGCACAGAACAGCTCATTCCCTGCTCAACGTGCTCCTAGGATGGATATGAGCAGTGAAATGAGCCATCATATCAGCCCTCTTGGCCCGTATGGATGACCATCAGAGCGCACAGCTTACAGTATCCCAATCAAATGATTGCCAAATTTCTATGACCTAGCTCCTCAACAGATCAGTGAAAGTCCGACCCATGCGCTCTCTTGCTCCCCCGATGCTCATCTGTTGGGAGGTGACCTCCTCACACAGGAAAAGGGCAAGGAGTCTAGTACCTTCTATTGTAGGTAGAAACCCTAACTCAATTAAAGGATAAAATGGTAAACCAGAACCTCATTTTGCAAACATGTGTTTCCGGGGCTTTGCCCCTCATTAGTGCAAGACAAGAGAATTAGTTTGGCTGGGTGACAGGCATTTGTCAGATGCTCTAGAAGTGTAAGTGTAGCACTGGTGTCTCTGCTGAGATGCCAACTTACTCAACACCCCAGCCGGGTCGCGTCCTCCCCCATACAAATCTGGCCATCCTAGTGTGCTGCTGCCTCCTTCCCTTCCCAGACCCTGTGCATGTTGGACAGGGTTCCCGGGAGGGCACCTAAGACACGTGCGCACGCCGGCCCTCCTCTTAAAAGGCCGGTGTGCTAATTCCAATGGCTGAGAGGCACAGTGTAGTTAAGGCATTCTCTCATTGGGGGAGGTGCCTGTGCAACACCTTCAGTTAGTCAGTCTGCTACCTAAGCTAGTTGTCAGGTCTTGAGCTCCTGTCCTGTTACCCCTGTGTCAGACTCCAGTACCTGCCTTCCCATACCTGTCGATCCCTACTGTGCCCACCATCCCTGTCCGTACCCACCTATTCCTGAGTCTGTCACCTACCCTGGACACTGTCACTGTCCTGGGAGTGGTACCCGGTGTCCACTTAGTTAAGCCAATCCCTCGTCCCCCCTGTGGTTCAGCGAGTCCATTAATCCCACTCGCTGCCATTACACTGGCTGTGAGCGTTACAGTAAAGTTTCTCCTTGTGGAGAATACTAGTTCGGTGTAAACAGGCTAATAGGCCATACAATGCTCCTGGGCAAAATGAAACATGCAAATCACCTCATCAGTGCGAAGAGGAACTCTGCTGCTACCTATTGGAGGAAACAATCCTAAAAGTCACTAAAAGGAGAAACTTTAACCCTTAGTTACGATGTTGAAGGCCTCTCACCCACCCATACCAGTTTTGCACTGATGAGAGGGAAAAAAACACGTAACATGTTTCTGCAAATTGAGCTTCTGATTTGGTTTCTTATCCCGACGTCTCCATGCGTGGTCCAGAACTCCTGTGATCACTTTGAGAGAATGACTGGAGGTGGTGTAGCTCGTCAAGAACAAAAAGGATCGGCTGCTTGAAATCCGACATGCTGGACCCTTCTGTCCCCAACATGGTCTGTCGGGTGAGTTGGGAGGCCCCCTTCACATCATGGTCTAATGACGTGGCAGAGGTCGACCAACTCTAGTAGGATTGCGACTTCCAACCAATGGCGCTAGAGTCCCTGTTGTGTTTTTCAGGGGACTATTGTGAGGCTACTAAGCCCCCCCCAGAAGTAGGCACTTTAATCCTTTAACTATTTGAGTCAAGTGAACGAGACCGAGATGTAAATCCAGACACGGCCAATAGTAAAATGATGGCGCTATGCCCCTTCCAAATAGGCGATTGGCCGGGGCACCGGGAGCCGGACCGCATCCAATCCCAACGATGGGTCATTCATTTCCCAGATCGCCCCTTGATCACATAAAATGAATGAATGGATGTCTGCACGATTTACCGTTTGTTTTGGAAAGATACCACGTGGAAATATTGCCACGGGCGCTGTCCGATGGCACTATATCTGACGGGCGACCGCCATGTCCCTCCCTGGGGTTCAGCAGTATCTCCACTACACCCTAGAATGCAATGTATTTAGGATTTGTAGGTTGTCAGCCAATTGGTCCAAATTTACACTTTGATGTGTTGATAGCTCCTATAAGGACAGATCTGGTTCGTGGACCCCGATATTTCCTCCGTGGTCAGATTTGTATATGACGAGCGGCCAGATAACTATATCTGTGTGTGTTAGCCTACGTGTGATGTATTTAGGGAGCAGCCGTCCGGGGCGGCCATTTAAAGAAATCCTAAAAAGTGCATAGGTTGTCGTGATCCTCCTCTTCTAATCTTACCAGAAGCTGAACAAGCAGCGGACACACACACTGCGCCCACACAGGGGTACACAGGCAAATCCCACGGATGAGATGCACCAGGTGATACGTAATCACACGTCATGACTTCCTGGTATTGGTTGCAAAAATGCACGTATTTTTGGCCAAAAAATGTTTGCAATTGTGCTTAATTCCCTTTGTCGTCTTTAGTCGGCCTGCAGCCAACAATAAAAAATGCAAAAGAGTTAACGGAGAATACATCAGTGAACTCGTTCTGACAGCGAGGTATCTCCATCTGTCCTTTTCTGAACGACTCTTGGCTGATTTATGACCACATCAAAGTTCAGGTCTGTTTAAGGTCGTCTGTGATCATGAATTAGCAGAGTGTAACTGTCTTTTACTGAGCTCCGAATAATCTTGTCACAATGAGTTCACTGATGGATTCTTAGTTTACTCCTTTTGTGCAGGGAAACAGCTTTTGGCCGACGGAAGCCCCGACGTAGAAAAAAAAAAAATGCTGGAAGAACCGAAGAGGACATTATGTACTCCGAGCCGAAAGAGGCTGCTGAAAGAGCTGCACGGAGGACGGCATGGGGGTCCGCAAGAGCAGGAACAAATTCTAATTCAGGAGCAATGTAGAATAAGCCCGATGTCTGTGTTGCCTGCGGTCCTGAGGCAGCCCCGCTTAATGGCCGAGACTCGGCATTTAAAGGGAACCTGTCACCAGATTTGGCGACTATAAGCTGCGGCCATCACCAGTGATCTCTTATATACAGCATTCCAGAATACTGTATATAAGAGCCCAGGCCGCTCTGTATAACATAAAAAACACTTATTATACTCACCTAGGGGGCGGTCCAGTCCGATGGGTGTCGCTGCTCTCCGGTCCAGCGCCTCCTCTCTTTGGTCTGGTGCTACATCTCTTCTGCGATCTCCATCCTCCTTCTACCCAGCTCAGTACGGATGACGCGTCTACGTCATCCACAATGGTCAGCATTTCGGTCCTGCGCAGGCACATTTTAATCTACACTGCTGAGGGCAGATCAAAGTATTATAGTGCGCATGCGGTCTTTATCCTTTCCTCGCGCCCGCGCATTATAGTACTTTGATCTGTCCTCAGCAGGAAAGGGAGAAGTAAGAGAGAGTGCAGGAGCGCAATACCAGCCAGTGTGGATGACGTAGACACATCATCTATACTGGGCTGGGTAGAAGGAGGACGGAGATAGAGTAGAAAGCAGCCCACCCGAGCGGAGGGAAGCGACGCCCACCCGAGCGGAGAGCGAGCAGCGACGCCCACCCGAGCGGAGAGCGAGCAGCGACGCCCACCCGAGCGGAGAGCGAGCAGCGACGCCCACCCGAGCGGAGAGCGAGCAGCGACGCCCACCCGAGCGGAGCGCGAGCAGCGACGCCCACCCGAGCGGAGCGCGAGCAGCGACGCCCACCCGAGCGGAGCGCGAGCAGCGACACCCGAGCGGAGAGCGAGCAGCGACGCCCACCCGAGCGGAGAGCGAGCAGCGACGCCCACCCGAGCGGAGAGCGAGCAACGACGCCCACCCGAGCGGAGAGCGAGCAACGACGCCCACCCGAGCGGAGAGCGAGCAGCGACGCCCACCCGAGCGGAGAGCGAGCAGCGACGCCCACCCGAGCGGAGAGCGAGCAGCGACGCCCACCCGAGCGGAGAGCGAGCAGCGACGCCCACCCGAGCGGAGAGCGAGCAGCGACGCCCACCCGAGCGGACCGCCTTGCAGAGGAGTATAATAATAGGTGTTTTTTATGGTATACACAGCGGCCTGGGCTCTTATATACAGTATTCTGGAGTGCTCTATATAAAAGAGCTCACTAGTGATGGCTGCAGTTTATTGTCGCCAAATCTGTTGACAGGTTCCCTTTAACAGTCAGGTAACCCCTTAATTGCTGTGGGCAAGAGTCCATGGGACACGATCAAACGAGACGTCCCCCTTCTGAACCGGTCCCTACAAAGCACTCGCGGCTGCCTGCACACTACGGCCCCAATTCATCAAGCTGTCCCTGCACAAACATTTTGCAAATTTCTATTTTTTTTTTTTTACACCAATCCCGGCCGGGTTTGACAAACTTTTCAAAAAGTGGACAAAGCAAAAAAAAAAAAAAAAAAAAAGGCGTCAAATATGACAGAAATGGAATTGTTATACAATTCTTCTAGTGGCTCACTAAATAAGAACAAAGACAAAACTTTGCAAAAGGCGCATCAATAATAATAATAATAATAATAATAATAATAAGTTATTATTGAAAGGTTCTATTAGTGTTAATGGTTTGAGGTCCAATTCATCACATTGAAATGGGGGAAATGACTGAAGGCCACAAAATATGGAGTCCTGATGAGTTTGGGACGGGTGCAATGTCACACACAATGGGCCACGATCTGGTTCTCTGCCCTATATACACGAGGACATGGACTTACATGTACTCGGTGACGGGTGCGTTGCTCACGGTGTGGGCGGCCGCTGGGATACTGGTCTCGCTGCCGTAGCTGCTCCCGCAGCTGTACAGACTGGGCATGTGCACCCTGTAGAGGTTGTCATGAGTCTGCCGGGTCCCTGGGGTGGTGGCCTCCTCGTCTCCTTCTTCATAGCTACCCCTGGAGAGACGAAAAAGAAAGCCGGTGCCCCGATTACCAAGGTGCTTTACCCCCCAAAAAACAACAACCTCTATTGTTAAAGCTGGTGTATAAGGGTTGCAGCAACAGAAAAGTGTAAATTTAACCTCTTGTTTCACATAAGGATGGGGGGATTAAAAAGGATCCAAATACATGGGCAAAGAAGGGAATTTTGTTTACTTACCGTAAATTCCTTTTCTTCTAGCTCCAATTGGGAGACCCAGACAATTGACAATTGGGTGTATAGCTATTGCCTCTGGAGGCCACACAAAGTATTACACTTAAAAGTGTAAGGCCCCTCCCCTTCTGGCTATACACCCCCAGTGGGATCACTGGCTCACCAGTTTTAGTGCCAAAGCAAGAAGGAGGAAAGCCAATAACTGATTTAAAGACCAATTCAATCCGAGGAAACATCGGAGAACTGAACCATACCACATGAACAACATGTGTACCCGAAAAAACAGAAAAACCCCGAGAAAACAGGGCGGGTGCTGGGTCTCCCAATTGGAGCTAGAAGAAAAGGAATTTACGGTAAGTAAACAAAATTCCCTTCTTCTTTGTCGCTCCATTGGGAGACCCAGACAATTGGGATGTCCAAAAGCAATCCCTGGGTGGGTAAAAGAATACCTCATGATAGGGCCGTCAAACGGCCCTCTCCTACAGGTGGCCAACCGCCGCCTGAATGACTTATCTACCTAGGCTGGCGTCTGCCGAAGCGTAGGTATGCATCTGATAATGCTTGGTAAAAGTAAGTAGACTCGACCAGGTGGGTGCCTGACCCACCTGCTGAGCCGTAGCCTGGTGCCGTAATGCCCAGGATGCACCCACGGCTCTGGTAGAATGGGCCTTCGGCCTTGAGAGAACCAGAAGCCCAGTAGAACTGTAGGTTTCAAGAATTGGTGCCTCGAGCCCCCGAGCAAGGGTGGATCTGGAAGCTTGCGACTGTTTACGCCGACCAGCGACAAGGACAAAGAGTGCATCCGGGTGGCGCAGGAGCGCCATGCGGGAAGTAGAACCTGAGTGCTCTCACCAGAACCAACAGATGCAAATCTTTCTGAAATTGATGGACTGGACGAGGACACAAAGAAGGTGAGGTGATATCCTGATTGATATGAAAATGGGATACCACCTTAGGGAGAAATTCCGGAACCGGACGCAGAACTACCCTGTCCTGGTGAAGGACCAGGAAGGGAGTTTGTATGAGAGCGTTGCTAGCTCGGAAACTCTCCTAAGAGACGAGACCGTTACTAGAAGGCCACTTCCCGTGAAAAACGGGAAGGGAGACATCCTTCAAAGGCTCGAAAGGCGGCATCTGGAGAGCAATTAGAACCTTGTTCAGATCTCAGGGCTCTAACGGCCGCTTGTACGGAGTGCTGAGAAGACAAACTCCCCGTAGGAACGTGCGTACCTGAGGAAGTCGTCGTTTCTGAAAAAATACAGATAGCGCTGAGACTTGTCCCTAAAGGGAACTGAGCGACAACCCATTTTCCTACCTAGATTGCAGGAAGGAAGGAAACATAGACGATGCAACCGGCCAGGGAGAAACACCCTGCGCCGAGCACCGAGATAAGAACATCTTCCACGTCCTGTGGTCAATCTTGGCGGACGTTGGTATGCTAGCCTGTCTCATGGTGGCAACCACGTCCTGAGGTAATCCTGAGGACACTAGGTTCCAGGACTCAATGCCACACCATCCGGTTGAGGGCCGTAGAATCCAAATGGAAGAATGGCCCTTGAGACAGCCAGTCTGATTGGTCTGGTAGTGCCCCCGGTTAGCCTACCGTGAGGCACCACAAAACCGAGTACCACACATCCTCGGCCAATTTGTAGCGACGAGGATGGTGCGGCCGCAGTCGGTCTTGATCTAGCGCAGTACTCTGGGCAACAATGCCAGAGGTGGCACCTAAGGTAGCTGGAACTGCGACCAATGCTGAACTAAGGCGTTTGCCGCCAGAGCTCGATGATTGTGAAACCGTGCCATGAAGCTGGCACATTGTTGTTGTGCCGTGACGCCATTAGATCGACGTCCGGCCTCTGTCAGCGGCGCCAGATCTCCTGAAACCCGTCCGGGTGAGGAGACCATACTCTTTCGGCCACACCTCAGCGACTTAGGAAGTCAGCTTCCTAGTTTCCACACTTGGGATGAATTGTGGATATGGTGGATGCCGTGTCTTCCACCCACATCAGAACCTGCCGGACTTCCTGGAAGGCTTGCCGGTTGCGCGTTCTTCCTTGGTGGTTGATGTATGCCACCGCTGTGGAGCTGTCCGACTGAAGTCGGATATGCTTGCTTTTCAGCCGCTGTTGGAAGGATTGTAGGGCAAGATACACTGCTCTGTGTTCAAGAACATTGATCTGAAGAGTGGACTCTTGCTGAGTCCACGTACTCTGAGCGCTGTAGTGGAGAAAAACTGCTCCCCACCCTGATAGACTCGCGTCTGTCGTAACTATCGCCCAGACGGGGATAGGAAGGACCTTCTTTTTGACCAAGAGGTGAGAAGAAGCCACCACCGTAGAGATTCCTTGGCCGCCTGAGAAGAACGACGACTCTGTTGAGGGACGTCGACTCCTCGTCCCATTGGCGGAGAATGTCCCATTGTAGTGGACGCAGTAAAACTGCGCGAAAGGAACTGCCTCCATTGCTACCATCTTACGTAGGAAGTGCATGAGGCGTGTCAATGTGTGCGACTGGTTCTTAAAGAAGAGCTTGCAGCCCGTAGTGAATGCTGTTTGTCTAGCGGCAGCTTCACTATCGCTGAGAGAGTAAGAAACTCTATGCCTAGATATGTTATCGATAGGGTCGGGGTCGGATCTGACTTTAAAAAGTTGATGATCCACCCAAAACTCTAGAGAGTCTCCAGCGCAACGTTCGGGCAGTGTTGGCATGTTTCCTAAGAGAGTGCCTTGACAAGTAGATCGTCTAAATACGGGACCACAGAGTGACCCTGAGAGTGCAGGACTGTGACTACTGCTGCCCTGACCTTGGCGAAGACCAGTTGGACTGTCGCTAGCCGGAAGGTAGAGCTACGAACAGAGGGTGTTCGTCTCCTATAACGAAGCGTAGAAACGCTAGTGCTCTGGATCAATCGGCACGTGTGGATAAGCATCCTTGATGCCTAATGATGCTAGGAAATATCCTTGGGACCTTGAGGCGATGACATGGCGGAGGGATTCCATCCGGAACCGCCTGGTGTCCACGAGCTTGCTGAGCATTTTTAGATCCAGAACGGGACGGAACGGCCCGTTGTTATAGGTACCGCAAAGAATTTGGGGTAAAAACCGTGACCTTGTTCCTGAAGAGGAACGGGGGTCATCACTCTTTCTGCCTATAGAGTGCACCCTGTTTGCAGAAGAGCAGCGGCCCGGCCGGGAGGTGGAGAAATTCTGAAGAATCGAGTTGGAGGACGAGAAGTGAGCTCTATCCTGTACCCGTGAGACAGAATGTCTCACACTCAATGGTCATTGACCTATGGCAGCTAAATATCGCCAAGGCGGGAGAGCCTGCTACGGACCGAGGCCGCAAGTCATGAGGAAGCCGCCTTGGAAGCGGGTTTTCCGACTGTCGCTTTTTTGGGCGAGACTGAGCCCGCTAAGAATCTTAGCTTCTCTGATCCTTTTGAGTCCACCTTGGACGAGGAAAAATGGGACCTGCCCGAGCCTCGAAAAGGCCGAAAACCCCGACTGCCTCTTGCTCTGTTGGGGTTTGTTGTGTCCGGGCTGAGGAAAGGATGAATCCTTACCCCTGGACTGTTTGATGGTTACATCCAACGCTCACCAAACAGTCGGTCAGCAGAAAAAGGCAACTGGTTAGGCAACCTTTTTTGGAAGCAGAATCTGCCTTCCATTCACTTAACGAGCAGACCAGGCTCTGCTTAAAAACACGGAGTAGCGGAGGCTACCGCCGCACGGTTCGCAGAGTCCAGGACAACCTGAATCGCGTAAGAAACAAATGCAGACATTTGAGAGGTTAAGGATGCCATCTGCGGCACAGATGTACGTGTAACCGTGTCAATCTGTGTAAGACAAGCTGAAATAGCTTGGAGTGCCCCAAGGGAGAGAATGCCGGAGCAACGGTGCGCCGACAGCCTCATAGATGGCTTTCGACCAGAGATCCATCTGTCTGTCAGTGGCATCTTTGAGTTTGCAGTTCCATCTCCCACTGCAACTATGGATCTAGCTACAAGCCTGGAGATTGGAGGATGCCGCTCTGGACATTGGGTCCAGTCCTTGACCAAGTCAGGGGACAGGGATAGCGTGTATCCTAAGCCGTTTGGAGAAGCGCATATCTGGATAAGCGTGGTGTTCCTGGACTGCCTCTCTGAAGGCAGAGTGGTCCAGAAAAATACGTGAAGCTGACTCCTCCACTGGAGGAGTTGTGAGAAATAACCCACATTCTATAGATGGACGCTATAAGATTATTTACTATGGCGTCACAATCAGGTGTATCCAGATTGAGAGCGGTCTCAGGATCAGAATCCTGAGCCGCTACTTCCGCCTCATTACACAGCGAGTCCTTCTGTTAGGACCCTGATGAAACCGAGGCCGCTCATAGCGAGCCCACTTAGGCTGTCTGGGACTGACGTCCGTGCAGAGCCGTGACTCTGGGATGCGTGTGACATTCCCGGAGCTGTTAGTTATTCACACTGAGGGGGGCCATGGATCAATGATTCAACAGTGCCCATATTGTGAGAGACATGTCCGGACTGCTAGGCTTCTAGTATCATAGCCATAGTCTCAGAAAAACTGTCAGTAAATACTGCAGACACCGTCCTCATCCCCTGGCCATAGTGCATACAATGGGAGTCTATGTACCTGCCGGCCGTATAGCCGTACATGCTGTACCAGCTGTATAGAAAAACATGTGGTTCTGCACCTTTGTTTTACACAGAGAATATGCTGATAACTCCTCCGCATAATCCAGGAGGGTATATACAACGTGCGACCAAACAGTGCAATGTATATAGTACAAGCATATCTATAAGTGCACTTCTGCACTAGTGGGGTTAGCACCACAGGTGCTGCTTAACGCCTGTTACAGCGATTGTGTGACTATCAGAATGCCAGGGTCTTCCACACTTGTCTCTGTATCGTACAGAAACTGACACTAATGGCTGCCGGTGTCCTTGTAGAGAAGGAAGCCGTGGGCGTGCCTGAGAAAGTGCGGGAATTGCACACAGTGAGAGGGGTGGAGTATGCAAAACATACTCCAGCTCTCAGCTCTGCTCTATGCAGCGTCACACCCCTACCCTGACTGTCAGGGCTGTGGGCGGTAACGAAGGGAGACTAGGCCCAGAAGCCGGGGACTCGAGTTAACAGCGCGGCCGCCGTAAAAGCGCGGGCCGCGCTGAAGTCCCCGGCGCACCACAAGTGCCAGCCGCGCCGCAGTCCCAGCGGCCGGCGCGACCGCCCTAGAAGTGGCCAGCGTCCCGCCCCTCTCCTGACTGGCAGGTCTGGGGGCGGGAACGAACGGAAGCAGGCCGCAAAAGCCGGGGACTGTAGTTATCAGCGCGGCCGCCGTAAAAGCGCAGGCCGCGCTGAAGTCCCCGGCGCACTACAAGTGCCAGCCGTGCCGCAGTCCCAGCGGCCGGCGCGGCCGAGTCCCATAAGTGTGCCTGCTTCAGCTAAGCTGAATGAGGCTATGGCACAGGCGCCGCAGCGCTGATGTCCCCCGGCGCACTACAACACCCAGCATGCTGCGGTGTGAGCGCCAAATGCACGGGGACACAGAGTACCTTGAGGAAGCAGGGCCATGTCCCTGATGTACTCCGCTCCATCCAGCATCTTCTCCAGGGGCTGTAGATGGAGCACGGTCTCAGTGCCTGGAGACCGGTAAATCCCACTTCACCCAGAGCCCTGTAAAAAGGGATGGGGAAGGAATCAGCATGTGGGCTCCTGCCGCCGTACCCGCAATGGGTACCTCAACCTTACAAACACCTCCGACATAAGTGGGGTGAGAAGGGAGCATGCTGGGGACACTATATGTGTCCTCTTTTCTTCCATCCGACATAGTCAGCAGCTGCTGCTGACTAAAAAGTGGAGCTATGCGTGGATGTGTTGCCTCCTTCGCACAAAGCACAAAACTGGTGAGCCAGTGATCCCACTGGGGGTGTATAGCCAGAAGGGGAGGGGCCTTACACTTTTAAGTGTAATACTTTGTGTGGCCTCCAGAGGCAATAGCTATACACCCAATTGTCAATTGTCTGGGTCTCCCAATGGAGCGACAAAGAAAAGTCTATTAAAGAGGCAAAGAAAAAAAAAAAAAAAAAAATTATATATATATATATAAAATGCTATCTACTATTCAACCACCAGGGGGCAGAAGAAATGTAGGAATAACAAGATACAATGTACAGATTTATAAAAAAAAAAAAAAAATATTAAAGAGGACAAAAAGAGTAATGAGGTACAGCAAGAAAACTGCACCACTGTGGAAAATCCAAAAACGTGACTTTTTGGAGTTCATGTAATAAGATATTATTGGTAGATCACACATTTTACCCAAATAAAGTTTGTACTAAGTCCCCAAAATGTAAATCAGAGTCTAGCTGCAGCCCTAAAGCATAAATATAATTTGTGTGTCATTTTTACTTCTATGTGTCCCTCATAGTGCTGCTAATCTCTGAAGCTAGAGATAGAATCAGTCCCCTTCCCCTTCTGGCAGCTGGCAAAGAGAAGTGTCTTCTCAGCTATATGGTCATGATATTTGTACAAACTGGGCTCCTGTCCTGATCGCAAGTTGGAAAGCCATTTTTACTTCTATGTGTCCCTTATAGTGCTGCTAATCTCTGAAGCTACATATACTGTAGAATCTGTCTCCTTCCTCTTCTGGCAGCGACAGGTGTCTTCTCAGCTATACTATCATGATATTGTACAAACTGGGCTCCTGTCCTGATCGCAGGGTAGAAAGCAATTTCTATTGACTGATCGATAGCAAAAACAGGATCACCGAGCTACTAGAGTGACTGAGCATGTGCGTCCACCAGTATTCAGTTCCTTAAAGGGATTTTCCCACAAAACAAAATTGATTTAAAGTTGATTTTAATCAATAGATCATGAAATAATAATTTCCACAATTGGATGTGATTAAAAATAAAGTCCCTGTGCTGAGATAATCTTATATATGTGTCCCTGCTGTGTACTGTGTAATGGTCATGTCTGATTATACCACATTTCCTAGGCAGGGGAGGAAGGAAAAGAGTATACAAACATTACAGAAAGGGATCATAACTGATTTTTCTGTGATGTAAAACATGTTTTACCTCAAAGAAAGAATCATTTGTGATCTCATGCTTTAATCCCTTTATACACTTTTGTGTCTCCTCTGCCCAGGAGCTGTGGTATGATCAGACCATGTTCCTGTACGGTCAGACACAGCCATTACACAGTACACAGCAGGGACACATACAAGATTATCTCAGCACAGGAACATTTTTTTTAATCACATCCAATTGTGGGAACTATTATTATTCCAAGATCTATTAATTAAAAAAAATTTTTTTTGTGTGGGAAAACCCCTTTAAGTGGACATGCACACTGCTATACACTTTATACACCAGGTGGCGCCAAACAGAGTAAATGTTGTATCCCATTGTGTAGCTGGCAAATATTCAGGTTTTGTGATTTACATAAGGGCCGATACCTGAACAGTAAAAATCAGGACTAAGAAATCCAATATTATCCCTAGGACCATGAATGGTGGGTATAACCTCATGTCGCGGACTCACCTCCTCTGCTGCCAGGTATGGGGCACACTGCAGACTATGGAGCTGAACATCAGGGCAGTGACGAAGGAGAACAGTACCAGGTAGATGAGCCCCTCCACTCCATCATAGCAGAAACCAGTCAGAGACTGGACATAATCCTTAAAGGGGACGACAAATGGGACGTCAAACTTTGCAGATCACATTCATAAGTCAGTGGCGCTAGGCATCGATGGCATGGACCTTACCAAATGTAGCCCGCGGCAGTCCACCAGGGCCGTGAGATGCTGCAGGTTAATCTCCGTAGAGTTGAGGACTCCCTGTATGTTGACCAGTTTATCCTGTGTACAATGAAAAGTCAACCTGTGATGGCACCTCTGATGAAGCCTCTGCGAAACGCAACTGTGACGCCCAGGCCAATGACTGATGGAAGTCACGGAGTGAGGATGGCGATAGACGGCTGAAGGCATGCACGCTTACCATGGACTTGGGGTAATCTTTAACGGCGGACCGCAAGAGGTCCAGAACGTCATCCTGCATCTCCACCAGGGCTTTGTGGCCGCTCGACAACATCTAGAAGACACACAAGGACGTCCATTACTAGATCAAGGACTATTTGAGGATTAAGCTTCCACCAAATTGTTCTTCCTACCCTAGACAATTGTGGCGTATTCCCATGATTTGTTACCAATATCTGATGACTCCTCTCAAAAATGACCGTACCCAAGTTTCGAAGAATCTGGGCGAGGAACAAATACAGTGATAGACCCGTATATGAAGGCATAGAGGTCTGATCTTTAAATCCCATAAATGGGGGGGGGGGGGAAATGGTGTGGGATCCCCCAGCGAATCCGGTCATGTCCCGGTGCTAGCACATCCAGGGCACTGTATGTATGGAGCACATGCAAGATGCTTAGATGCTGCCGTGTGTTGTGCAAGTGATCGCTGGTTCAGGTCTCTAAGGACCAATAAAATATAGTATGACCTCTGGTGACCTGAAGCACTCTGGCCTAAAGTGTGGGGCCGTGCCCCGCACCCCGCCAGCCCTTTCACTCTGACACTGCCGGCCGGGGGGAGGGTAGTGCGGGCAGCCCCACACTCCACGACCGGCACATTCAGTGTTAAAGGATTGGCGGGGTGCGGGGCACGGCCCCACACTTTAAGCCAGAGTGCTTCAGGTCA
>NC_134359.1:267079594-267088942 GCF_048569485.1 Anomaloglossus baeobatrachus
TGACCACAATTGTGGAGGAGGAGCTGCTGGCCCAGTCTTCCACTAAGCCACTAAGTAGCATGAGGCACCACAAACGCGATGACATCAAATCACTGTGTGGGGGGAGAAAGAAGAGGGCGAAGGAGAAGAGGGTGAGGAAAAAAAAAAAGGGAGGGAGAGGGAGGTGGCGCAAGGGGAAGAGGTCGAAACCGAGGGGAGGGGGGGGGGGGGGGGAGAAAGAGGTCGAAACCGAGGGGAGGGGGGGGGGGAGAAAGAGGTCGAAACCGAGGGGAGGGGGGGGGGGGGGGGAAAGAGGTCGAAACCGAGGGGAGGGGGGGGGGGGGAGAAAGAGGTCGAAACCGAGGGGAGGGGGGGGGAGAAAGAGGTCGAAACCGAGGGGAGGGGGGGGGGGGGGAAAGAGGTCGAAACCGAGGGGAGGGAGGGGGGGGAAGAGGTCGAAACCGAGGGGAGGGAGGGGGGGGAAGAGGTCGAAACCGAGGGGAGGGGGGGGGGGGGGGAAGAGGTCGAAACCGAGGGGAGGGGGGGGGGGGAAGAGGTCGAAACCGAGGGGAGGGGGGGGGGGGGGGGAGAAAGAGGTCGAAACCGAGGGGAGGGGGGGGGGGGGGGGAAGAGGTCGAAACCGAGGGGAGGGGGGGGGGGGGGGAGAAAGAGATCGAAACCGAGGGGAGGGGGGGGGGAGAAAGAGGTCGAAACCGAGGGGAGGGGGGGGGGGGGGAAGAGGTCGAAACCGAGGGGAGGGGGGAAGAGGTCGAAACCGAGGGGAGTGGGGGGGGGGGAAGAGGTCGAAACCGAGGGGAGTGGGGGGGGGGAAGAGGTCGAAACCGAGGGGAGTGGGGGGGGGGAAGAGGTCGAAACCGAGGGGAGTGGGGGGGGGGGGGAAGAGGTCGAAACCGAGGGGAGGAGGGGGGAGAAAGAGGTCGAAACCGAGGGGAGGGGGGGGGGGAAGAGGTCGAAACCGAGGGGAGGGGGGGGGGGGGAAGAGGTCGAAACCGAGTGGGGGGGGGGGGAAGAGGTCGAAACCGAGGGGAGGAGAAAGAGGTCGAAACCGAGGGGGGGGGGGGAAGAGGTCGAAACCGAGGGGAGGGGGGGGGGAAAGAGGTCGAAACCGGAGGGGAGGGGGGGGGGAAAGAGGTCGAAACCGAGGGGAGGGGGGGGGGGAAGAGGTCGAAACCGAGGGGAGGGGGGGGGGGGGGGAAGAGGTCAAAACCGAGGGGAGGGGGGGGGGGGAAGAGGTCGAAACCAAGGGGGGGGGGGGGAAGAGGTCGAAACCGAGGGGAGGGGGGGGGGGGGGGAAGAGGTCGAAACCGAGGGGAGGGGGAGAAACCGAACTAATGTTTATCACTTGAGTAGTTCTGGAAAAGTATAACCCAGTGCTGATAGACAATCTGGATATGATGTGTCCGTCCTCCGTCCTGTGTGCACGAGGCTTTTTCCACACGGATCTCACATCCCATCACGATCATCTACAGCATCACGGCGACAGTTTGGGCACAATGATGACATTGGAGACCAAATATCAAGTCGAACCCCAGGTAGTAAATGTTTTATCAGACGTCAAACCCTCCGCCCGACAGACCTCCAGAGAAGCTCCTTCCCCTCTTTCCTGATGTCTGAATGAGGAGAATGCTGAATATTTCATGCCTCTCCCGGGGACGCGGTGCGTGCATGCCGGTGTATGGAGGAAGCAGGCAGGCGGCTGGTGATGTGGACAGATGTGCTGTATAATTCATTGCTCTACTTTGCGGCCGCTTCCACCAGCTGTTCTTCTTCTTTGTTGTGCGACGTGCCGATGGCTCACCCAGCCACTGAACTGTAATTAGCCGGGGGCAGCACAATTTCGGCTTCCTAACCCATAGGTAGGAAAGGGTCAAGTGCAATGTTGGCAATACATATAGTGTAAAAACGCTAGGAACAAAATCAGAAATAAAGACGTCAGATCAAAGATGACGTATAAAGGCCGCCTTGTGTTGTAAGATGTATAGGGCATTCTCCGACATATTGTAATCTGCCTAAATGTGCTCTGTGAAATTAGAAACACATGGCTGCGGCCTTCCAGAAAATGCGCCACTATTCTTAACAGGTAGTGACTGGTATTCTAGATCCTTTGAATAACTGCAACACCAGACACTGCCTGAAACAGGGCGAGCAAGGGAGAGAGAGAGAGAGCGAGGGCGAGAGAGAGAGCGAGGGCGAGAGAGAGAGCGAGGGCGAGAGAGAGAGCGAGGGCGAGAGAGAGAGCGAGGGCGAGAGAGAGAGCGAGGGCGAGAGAGAGAGCGAGGGCGAGAGAGAGAGCGAGGGCGAGAGAGAGAGCGAGGGCGAGAGAGAGAGCGAGGGCGAGAGAGAGAGCGAGGGCGAGAGAGAGAGCGAGGGCGAGAGAGAGAGCGAGGGCGAGAGAGAGAGCGAGGGCGAGAGAGAGAGCGAGGGCGAGAGAGAGAGCGAGGGCGAGAGAGAGAGCGAGGGCGAGAGAGAGAGCGAGGGCGAGAGAGAGAGCGAGGGCGAGAGAGAGAGCGAGGGCGAGAGAGAGAGCGAGGGCGAGAGAGAGAGCGAGGGCGAGAGAGAGAGCGAGGGCGAGAGAGAGAGCGAGGGCGAGAGAGAGAGAGAGAGCGAGGGCGAGAGAGAGCGAGAGAGAGAGCGAGAGAGAGAGCGAGGGCGAGAGAGAGAGCGAGGGCGAGAGAGAGAGCGAGGGCGAGAGAGAGAGCGAGGGCGAGAGAGAGAGCGAGGGCGAGAGAGAGAGCGAGGGCGAGAGAGAGAGCGAGGGCGAGAGAGAGAGCGAGGGCGAGAGAGAGAGCGAGGGCGAGAGAGAGAGCGAGGGCGAGAGAGAGGGCGAGGGCGAGAGAGAGGGCGAGGGCGAGAGAGAGAGCGAGGGCGAGAGAGAGAGCGAGGGCGAGAGAGAGAGCGAGGGCGAGAGAGAGAGCGAGAGAGAGAGCGAGGGCGAGGGCGAGAGAGAGCGAGGGCGAGAGAGAGCGAGGGCGAGAGAGCGAGCGAGGGCGAGAGAGCGAGCGAGGGCGAGAGAGCGAGCGAGGGCGAGAGAGCGAGCGAGGGCGAGAGAGCGAGCGAGGGCGAGAGAGCGAGCGAGGGCGAGAGAGCGAGCGAGGGCGAGAGAGCGAGCGAGGGCGAGAGAGCGAGCGAGGGCGAGAGAGCGAGCGAGGGCGAGAGAGCGAGCGAGGGCGAGAGAGCGAGCGAGGGCGAGAGAGCGAGCGAGGGCGAGAGAGCGAGCGAGGGCGAGAGAGCGAGCGAGGGCGAGAGAGCGAGCGAGGGCGAGAGAGCGAGCGAGGGCGAGAGAGCGAGCGAGGGCGAGAGAGCGAGCGAGGGCGAGAGAGCGAGCGAGGGCGAGAGAGCGAGCGAGGGCGAGAGAGCGAGCGAGGGCGAGAGAGCGAGCGAGGGCGAGAGAGCGAGCGAGGGCGAGAGAGCGAGCGAGGGCGAGAGAGAGAGCGAGGGCGAGAGAGAGAGCGAGGGCGAGAGAGAGAGCGAGGGCGAGAGAGAGAGCGAGGGCGAGAGAGAGAGCGAGGGCGAGAGAGAGAGCGAGGGCGAGAGAGAGAGCGAGGGCGAGAGAGAGAGCGAGGGCGAGAGAGAGAGCGAGGGCGAGAGAGAGAGCGAGGGCGAGAGAGAGAGCGAGGGCGAGAGAGAGAGCGAGGGCGAGAGAGAGAGCGAGGGCGAGAGAGAGAGCGAGGGCGAGAGAGAGAGCGAGGGCGAGAGAGAGGGCGAGGGCGAGAGAGAGGGCGAGGGCGAGAGAGAGGGCGAGGGCGAGAGAGAGGGCGAGAGAGAGAGCGAGGGCGAGAGCGAGGGCGAGGGCGAGAGCGAGGGCGAGAGCGAGAGCGAGGGCGAGAGCGAGGGCGAGAGCGAGGGCGAGAGAGAGAGCGAGGGCGAGAGAGAGAGCGAGGGAGAGAGCGAGGGCGAGAGAGAGAGCGAGGGCGAGAGAGAGAGCGAGGGCGAGAGAGAGAGCGAGGGCGAGAGAGAGAGCGAGGGCGAGAGAGAGAGCGAGGGCGAGAGAGAGAGCGAGGGCGAGAGAGAGAGCGAGGGCGAGAGAGAGAGCGAGGGCGAGAGAGAGAGCGAGGGCGAGAGAGAGAGCGAGGGCGAGAGAGAGAGCGAGGGCGAGAGAGAGGGCGAGGGCGAGAGAGAGGGCGAGGGCGAGAGAGAGGGCGAGAGAGAGAGCGAGGGCGAGAGAGAGAGCGAGGGCGAGAGCGAGGGCGAGAGCGAGAGCGAGGGCGAGAGCGAGAGCGAGGGCGAGAGCGAGGGCGAGAGAGAGAGCGAGGGCGAGAGAGAGAGCGAGAGAGAGAGCGAGGGCGAGAGAGAGAGCGAGGGCGAGAGAGAGAGCGAGGGCGAGAGAGAGAGCGAGGGCGAGAGAGAGAGCGAGGGCGAGAGAGAGAGCGAGGGCGAGAGAGAGAGCGAGGGCGAGAGAGAGAGCGAGGGCGAGAGAGAGAGCGAGGGCGAGAGAGAGAGCGAGGGCGAGAGAGAGAGCGAGGGCGAGAGAGAGAGCGAGGGCGAGAGAGAGAGCGAGGGCGAGAGAGAGAGCGAGGGCGAGAGAGAGAGCGAGGGCGAGAGAGAGAGCGAGGGCGAGAGAGAGAGCGAGGGCGAGAGAGAGAGCGAGGGCGAGAGAGAGAGCGAGGGCGAGAGAGAGAGCGAGGGCGAGAGAGAGAGCGAGGGCGAGAGAGAGAGCGAGGGCGAGAGAGAGAGAGAGAGAGAGAGGGCGAGAGAGAGAGAGAGAGCGAGGGCGAGAGAGAGAGAGAGAGAGAGGGCGAGAGAGAGAGAGAGAGCGAGAGAGAGAGAGAGAGCGAGAGAGAGAGCGAGGGCGAGAGAGAGAGCGAGAGAGAGAGCGAGGGCGAGAGAGAGAGCGAGAGAGAGAGAGAGAGCGAGGGCGAGAGAGAGAGCGAGGGCGAGAGAGAGAGCGAGGGCGAGAGAGAGAGCGAGGGCGAGAGAGAGAGCGAGGGCGAGAGAGAGCGAGAGAGAGAGCGAGGGCGAGAGCGAGGGCGAGAGAGAGAGCGAGGGCGAGAGAGAGAGCGAGGGCGAGAGAGAGAGCGAGGGCGACAGAGAGAGCGAGGGCGACAGAGAGAGCGAGGGCGACAGAGAGAGCGAGGGCGACAGAGAGAGCGAGGGCGACAGAGAGAGCGAGGGCGACAGAGAGAGCGAGGGCGACAGAGAGAGCGAGGGCGACAGAGAGAGCGAGGGCGACAGAGAGAGCGAGGGCGACAGAGAGAGCGAGGGCGACAGAGAGAGCGAGGGCGACAGAGAGAGCGAGGGCGACAGAGAGAGCGAGGGCGACAGAGAGAGCGAGGGCGACAGAGAGAACGAGGGCGACAGAGAGAACGAGGGCGACAGAGAGAACGAGGGCGACAGAGAGAACGAGGGCGACAGAGAGAACGAGGGCGACAGAGAGAACGAGGGCGAGAGAGAGAGCGAGGGCGACAGAGAGAGCGAGGGCGACAGAGAGAGCGAGGGCGACAGAGAGAGCGAGGGCGACAGAGAGAGCGAGGGCGACAGAGAGAGCGAGGGCGACAGAGAGAGCGAGGGCGACAGAGAGAACGAGGGCGACAGAGAGAACGAGGGCGACAGAGAGAACGAGGGCGACAGAGAGAACGAGGGCGACAGAGAGAACGAGGGCGACAGAGAGAACGAGGGCGACAGAGAGAACGAGGGCGACAGAGAGAACGAGGGCGACAGAGAGAACGAGGGCGACAGAGAGAACGAGGGCGACAGAGAGAACGAGGGGGAGAGAGGGGGAAAAAAAAAAAAAACCAGATGGAATCGAGGGTCGAGACAAAAGGGGGTGGAATTGGGGGAGAGAGAAAGGGGGTGGTTGTGGTTTTGGCTGGATATCCGCTTCGGCTAAATGTAGAATATCTGTCTGTTGTGGAGAAGGCATCACCACCACCAGGAGGGACACAGAGGACGAGATCTGTGATGTATTATCCTCTAAAGTAATTACTGCACTTGAAGGAACGGATCAATCTCCCATTAGAGCGGGTTTAGCTCCGGTGCCTCGTGTGGGCGCAGCCTGCCCTCCATCACCTCCTCCACTCATGGTTTAAATAGGGTTTCTTACAAACGCAGAGTGACAGGCTACCAAATTAGACATGAGCGAGCACGTCAGAAGGAAGCTCCATCTCCAAAGTTCAAAATCTTGTTACCAGGATGTACCGGAATGATGTACCGGAATGTAGGTTTCTTGTCTGGTATCCTCTCATCCCGTATACTGGGGCTGGACCGAGAAATATGAGATTACGACACTTATCTGGGGAAGGGGGAATGCATAAAACATTGCAGACGACTTCTTGGCTGCTTCTCTCCAAGAATCAGTAGGGTCCTCACACCAATATGTCATATTGTGATAAGACTCCTTGAAATCCCAAAGCAATTCTGCAGAAAGTGTTTAAAAAACTTCCCAAAAATTAACCTAGAATCTATGAAATGTACCCTATGGGGGCCGTTTATCCGAAATTTGCATTGACAGCTCCATTAAATGTGCGGTGGCATAATCCTAATAAGCCATTATGCTGATCACCTGCTGTAGAGGGTTAAAAAGCCGAAAGATCACGACACGGAAAAGAGTATGATCGGCTTAACGCCCTAATGGAAGTAGCCGGGGGGGAGAGGAGAGATTGGGGGGGGGGGGTCTAATCTTTGTTAATGGAGGCGGAGGAACAGCTGTAGCATGCAAGGGTGATGCTTAAAATGAGCAGAGGGGAGAGGCATCGAATAACGAGCAGTAAGGCAACATCTCGGGTCAGGTCATTGCAAAATATACCCAATGTACTTTACTAAATACCTGACGGACACCATCTATCCCCTTTATCTTTACACGTCCTCCTTCTTTTTGAAGGGGGCACTAAACCCGGCGTGTATTATTAGACATCCAGTCCATACATTGCAGACCTTCGCTCCTTTGCTTGCGCAGCAGCTGCCTGGCATTGAGTGATCGGCTGTGGACTACTAAATCTCCAAGACGTTCTCATGCTACTCACCTGCGTTCAGGATAGATTGTTCTTCCACCACTTTGGCCACAAACTTGTCGGGATCCACGCAAAAGTCACTCGAGCCCTTAATGATAAAAGGAGACACGAGTTAGACCAAGCATTACATATATTTCATGAAAAGGGTCCGGTCAAAAAACCCCGATGTTGTAGGGATGCCCGGAATGGAATTTTGTGGGTCTATAATGCTGTGGATATGCCTGTGGTCGAATTTTGGGGGTCTATAATGCCTGTGGTGGATTTTGGGGTGTGTATAATGCAGGGGGGGGGGGGCATGCTTTTGATGAGATTTTAAGAGCTGTACGATACAATTTTGTGGAGACGCCTTTGGTGGGATTTGGGGAGTGTGCGATGCTGGAGGATGATGGAATCTGTTTGGTTTATAATGCTTTAGGTAGGCAAGCGGTGGGATTTGTGGAGTGTACAATGCAACGTGTGCAGTTGAATTTTGTGGGGTGTGTTGCGATGCTTGGGGGGGGGGAGCTAGTGGTGGGATTTTGAGGAGTGTGTGATGTTGGGGGTCCATAATACTAGGAGACGCCTATGGTGCGAATTTGGAGGTATGTGATGCTGTGTGTGTGTAGGTGGGGGGGGAGGCTGCTGGCTTTATAATGTTGTGGGATGTCTATGGTGTGATTTTGGGGGTCTGGAATGCTGTGAGTTACCTATAGTGGGATACAGGGTGTGTGCCATGCTAAGTGGGGGAGCTTATGCTAGGATTTAAACCCCAAGAACAGCGCCCTTATCCCTACAACCCCAACCCAGGGACATATATCGTATAGCCCCACTACCTAAATAACAGCTCTCGTATAGCCCCACTACCTAAACAACAGCTCTCGTATAGCCCCACTACCTAAAGAACAGCTCTCATATAGCCCCAGTACCCAAGGAACAGCTCTCGCATAGCCCCAGTACCCAGGGACATCTCTCGTAGAACAGCTCTCTTATAGCTCCACTACAAAAGGGACAGCTCTCGTATACCCCTACTACCCAGGGACAGCTCTCGTATACCCCTACTACCCAGGGACAGCTCTCGTATACCCCTACTACCCAGGGACAGCTCTCGTATAGCCCCACTACCCAGGGACAGCTCTCGTATACCCCACTACCCAGGGACAGCTCTCGTATAGCCCCACTACCCAGGGACAGCTCTCGTATAGCCCCACTACCCAGGGACAGCTCTCGTATAGCCCACTACCCAAGGAGCAGCTCTCGTATAGCTCCACTACCCAGGGACAGCTCTTGTATATCTCTACTACCAAGGAACAGCTCTCGTATAGCTCTACTACCCAAGGAACAGCTCTCGTATAGCTCCACTTCCCAAGGAACAGCTCTCGTATAGCCCTACTACCCAGGGACAGCTCTCGTATAGCCCACTACCCAGGGACAGCTCTCGTATAGCCCACTACCCAAGGAACAGCTCTCGTATAGCTCCACTACCCAGGGACAGCTCTCGTATAGCCCACTACCCAAGGAACAGCTCTCGTATAGCTCCACTACCCAAGGAACAGCTCTTGTATAGCTCCACTTCCCAAGGAACAGCTCTCGTATAGCTCAACTACCCAAGGAACAGCTCTCGTATAGCCCACTACCCAAGGAACAGCTCTCGTATAGCTCCACTTCCCAAGGAACAGCTCTCGTATAGCCCTACTACCCAGGGTCAGCTCTCTTATAGCCCTACTACCCAGGGACAGCTCTCGTATAGCCCCACTACCCAGGGACAGCTCTTGTATATCTCTACTACCAAGGAACAGCTCTCGTATAACTCCACTTCCCAAGGAACAGCTCTCGTATAGCTCCACTACCCAAGGAACAGCTCTTGTATAGCTCCACTTCCCAAGGAACAGCTCTCGTATAGCCCACTACCCAAGGAACAGCTCTCGTATAACTCCACTTCCCAAGGAACAGCTCTCGTATAGCCCTACTACCCAGGGTCAGCTCTCTTATAGCCCTACTACCCAGGGACAGCTCTTGTATAGCCCCACTACCCAGGGACAGCTCTTGTATATCTCTACTACCAAGGAACAGCTCTCGTATAACTCCACTTCCCAAGGAACAGCTCTCGTATAGCTCCACTACCCAGGGAACAGCTCTTGTATAGCTCCACTTCCCAAGGAACAGCTCTTGTATAGCTCCACTTCCCAAGGAACAGCTCTTGTATAGCTCCACTTCCCAAGGAACAGCTCTCTTATAGCCCTACTACCCAGGGTCAGCTCTCGTATAGCCACACTTCCCAGGGACAGCTCCCATATAGCCATACTACCAAGGGACAGCTCTTGTATGGCTCTACTACAAAGCGACAGCTTGTACATTGCAGTCAATGCTCGTACTGTGTAGCATGGAGACCTGCGTGAGCCCTTACAATCACAAGCGGCTTTAT